>NC_090617.1:3506041-3520377 GCF_004359215.1 Bremia lactucae
AGATCCCGAGGGATTAATCCCTCGGCAGCCTGTGGATAAATCCCAGGAAGAAACCGAGACATTAAATGTCTTGGTTAATAACGGTTCAAGAGTAGGCGCTTATACTCTTGATCTGTATGCGCCTCCGAAGTTAACTTCGGAGATAACTCAATTACCAACCCTAGAACCTAAGCGGTTCTTGAGAGATCTGCATGGTGGTAAAATCAAGCAGATCTGCGTACTCGTCACAGAGGACGAATACGTAACCGACATTCGGTCAGCGGTAATTTTTGCAGAGAACGAACGGGTTCTCAGCAGCTAATCGATGGACGAAAGTGTCCTCGATGTGAAGGCTCGGATTGAAAGATACAGTACTCAATCTTGGGAGTCACTCAAGGGAAATCTTCTACACGAGGATTTAATAGAAATCAGGGACGTATTCCCTGAAGCAGGTCCATGCGAGTTGCTTAAGGATAAAGACACTCGACATGAGATCGAGCTCAAACCGGGCTCGATGTACTATGTCATGAAGCAGTGGCCACTGCCTCGTGAACAGTACTTGCTATCGATAATTTACCGATCGATTAAAAGCGGGCCATTTGAGGGAGTCAACCTCCCACATAGCTCTCTGACCTTCTGTGTGCGAAAGGCCACAGGAGGGTGGAGGATAGTGCACGCATTCAATACATTGAATACTGCAACGGTACCGGCTCAAACGCCGATACCTATAAAAGACGTAATCATAGATGGTATGTCTAAGAGTACGATCTTTTCGTCTATGGATATGATGGATGAATTTTATCAGATCCTTATGCGTGAACATGACACCTGTACACAGCAGTGAGCACTTCCAGCGGGATGCTCTGGGAATGGCTAGTAATGCCACAGGGGTTTAGTGACGCCCCTGCAACATTCAGCAGATGTGTAACAAATCCGTTGAGACCGGTGCGAGAATTCGCATCAAGTTATTTTGACGATGTATTCGTCTATAGCCGAGCTATGGACGGAAAGATGGACTTGAAAGTTAGTAAAACTCACTTTCGTCAGGTTCTTACACTTATCCGAAAGCATATGTACGTTATTAAAATACGATACGGACGGCGCGGAGCGCGTCAGCTGCAACCAGCCGAACGCAATTACCCAGCGCATGACAAGGAATTCTTTGCCATGAAATGTTAACTGGCAAAGTTAAGGGTCTTTCACCTCGAATATAGACCGTTCACCGTAAATACGGACCAAGCGTCATTACGCACGGCCGTAAATAGCCCACACCTCTTGCAAAGAATAGGGAGGTGGCTATCCTTCTTCGCGGAGCAAAATTTCTTCGTAAATATAAACCAGGACGACTTTATGTCGTCGGAAATGTGCTATCACGCCGACCCGATTTCGAGCTGGCTGCGCATTCCAACAGTGAAAATTATCCCAATGTTGCAACATTCATTTCAAGTGTTCCGTCATCAACCTAGTTTGATGACATAAGGAAAGCCTACGCAGAAGATAAGGACCTTCTGCGTTTAATGGATCATTAAATGAATCTATCCGATAAACCTTTTTAAAGATTTACCGGCTTTATATCGATCGTCATCCGATCGATACACAACACACAACGGCTTATTGTATTACACAGCCGTTGCCGGTGACATTCCACGTGTCGTCGTCCCAACTCACAATGATTTGCGCTTGCGCATCATGTATGAGTGTCACGATGCATCAACAAGTGGGCAACGCGGACGTGAGAAAACTTACCTCCCAGTAAGTCGCGACTTTTGCTGGCCCCGCCAGTATCAGTTCGTGCGCAAGTACATCCGTGCTTGCGAGATATGTCAACGAATGAAGCCTAGCCTTTCATCTCGTGCACCTCTCCAATCGCTACCACTTCCGGCAGAATGGTAGCAGTACGTATCTATGGACTTTGTCTTCGAATTAACCGAAGACGATCACCCCAAAAACAATAGAATCCTTGTTTTTGTAGACAGATTCAGCAAGAAGGTACATCATATTGCAGTTCCAGAGTCAATCACGGCTCCAAGCTGTGCCCGTGTCTTTATCGACACGGATTTCAGGCTCCACGGTGTACCCCCTGAAATGGTCTCGGATGGAGACCCACGGTTCACGGCGGGTTCTAGCAATCCGTGTTCCGATCTCTCGGAACACGGCTGACTATGTCAACTTCTGATCATAAGAGACATATTGTCAGACGGAACGCGTCAATCGCGTCCTCGAAGAGATACTTCAAGGTTTCGTCCAATCGTATCCGAATTGGAGCGAGTTTTTACCGATGGTCAAACTCGCCATCCATAATTCGGTGCATGCGTCTACAACGCATATACCGTTCTTCGTGAATGGTTTACGCCATCCACGCATACCCACCCAATTAGAGATATCCTTTAGTTTCAGGGACGGGGGTGGACTCGCACAAGCAAAACCATTTCTGGCTCATGCTCATCACGCGTCGAAGTTACCAATAACGCGAATCACGTCGATGTCGAAGCAACGGACGTCGAAGGTGAGAAAGACCTCATGGCAGTGCGCACAAAACGCCATAAAAAGACAAAACAAATGAGTCAGCAGAGGAATTTCTTTTGGCTTAGAATCAGTAATCTGTTTCGTAAAAGATTCCATTGCTAACGTAGTGAGCCGTCAGAAATGGAACGCAGGCAAATATGAAAGAGCAAATGTTCTTTTATTTAAAATTAATGACCTAGTACTACTCTCTACGGTAAACTTCCCTAAGCGTCTAGTCACTAATGTGGGTAGCAGTAAACTACTACCCAACTTCATTGAACCTTTCTATGTACCGCATCGCAGAGGCAATGCGTACACAATAGAATTGCCACGTAGGATGCGAACGCATCCTACGTTTTACATTCGTCGGCTCCGCCCGTACCATCCGTACGCGGTTTCTTCCGAGGCCGGATCTGACAACCCTTTTCAAGAATCCCTAAGAGATTCTTGTGGTCATGAACCAGATTTTCATGCTGAATCTGGTGATTCTCATGTTGGGTCCGAACATCCTCGAAACCCCGATGAGCTGACGACAGCTCATCACGAAGAGCATGATAATTCCGCTCGTTCTTTAACATGGAGTACGCACTCTTCGAACGGTCTTCTAACCATTCGATATGATGAGCCTGCACCGTCTGCTTTAAAGGGCAACGCTTATCGTGCTCGTGATCCAGTCCTTCCTCCAAATCATGGAGGAAGCGATCGAGTTTGTCGATCTTCGACTCTAGATCCGACACATGGGTCGGATCTAATCTTTTCACCTCCAACACAACCATTAATGGATTCTCACGGTGGTCAACCTTTCCTTTTGGAACGTATCCAAAACCACCGTGATGTGAAGTGGCAACGAACGAGTTATCTTGTTCGCTGGCGCGGTAATCCACCTTCACATGACAGCTGGGAGCCTCGTTCCCAGCTAGCTGATTGCGGACGTTGAGGGCCTCGTCCGTCAGTATGACGAGATCCATCCGATGGATCAGAAGGTCCGTAAAAAACACTCGCCCCTAGTGCTTGTACATCGATTACAAAACATCAACCGCATCGCGCATCTCGATAGAAATGCGAGCCTTTCCTCAGGGCGAAGATAGGGAATAGACATCCCCTTTTACCCTCTTCGAGTTGTCAACACAACACGGACAGGGACCACCCCACGTGAGGCATGGAAGCCCAGCCTCACGTGATAACCGATGCAATTTACACCTTGCACCGATTGGAGTTCGTTTCTCTAACTCAAAGTGAATCGTGTTAAGTCTTTGAAGCCAGGCTTCGCGTCCAATGTCTTTGAAATTGCGAATGAACGCGCTCCAGGCTTGCATAAGCGAAACTTTATCTCGCTTATTGTTACCACTATACCATCGATGCTTGAAAAAGCATCGAGATAAAATTCTTCCTTAGATCGAAAGTCCTTCGTGCTGGGAGTCGAAGGCTCATGGTCAGCCGCCTGACGATCATCAGGCGACTGTTCTTGCTCCCCGAGTCTGCCATTTCGTCCGACTCGCATTCGTCGTCGACCTCCAAAGAGGGGTCGCATTCACGCGGTGTATTCCCACTTGCACCCGCAAAAATTAGAGTTGCGGAAGAAGATGAACACTACGGCAGACGGAACGTCTGCCGCAATAGACGGAACGTCTGCCGCAATAGACGGAACGTCTGCCGCAATAGACGATAATGCGTCGCCTGCGGCTGCATGAATCGCAGCCAAAGGTGCCGCACTATTCGCAAACCACATGGACTTGTTAACCATGCAATAGCATTAAAAATGATGGTTCTGACCAATCAACATCGTTCTTATTAAATGGACTTATAGTATCCACTCTAGTCAAAGTGATTGTCGTTTAAGGGAGGGGTGATGTACCGGGGTGTATCGTTACATAAAATAAACAATAAAAGGTTGTTAATTAATATATTATTTAAAAGGTACATAATATTTGGAGAATATTATTTTACATGGTAATATTCTAAAAGCTTATCGATTGGTAGATATAGATCATTATATCTACTTTCTCCGCAGTCCAGTCAGCGCTGGACGCGCGCAAAGATAGATACAGACAAGAGTTTATTACATGTTTTCAATTAATTCATAACTAAGTTAGAATGAAATAGATAGAAACAAAAGAACTTAATAATATGAAATACAGTTTTTAATTAACCCTCTTTAAAGCAAGTCCTATAAAGATAGTTTTCCTCTGCACGTACTAGTACAGGTGAAGTGACTTGAGGTACCACTCGCACTGAAGCAGTGCGAAGTGGACTTGAAATGAAGCAGTACAAGACGGCAGCAACCCGTTAAACCTGTTAGCACTTTGTAGTCCGTCAAAGGACCACAGATCTATCATCTAACATGGACATGTTAAATGATAATGAAAATACGCATCACGTTTCGCGTGATAGCTACTCTCCTTTCTAAGTGACATAGGAAAGAGTGCGGTCGAACGAAAGAGTTCGACCGCAGGAATTGATGCAATCTTGGCAATGCTGTCCAATTTGGACAGAGATGCCCTCCATTCAGCCATCGCCAAGTTCATACAACATGAACTTGACGAGATGAAGGAAAAAGTAGCCTTGCTGAATCAGCAAGGCTCTTAACAGGCAGAACTGTTGAGGATACAACAGGTACAGAAACCCTGTACCTGAGATGATGCACACGCGTCGTCCCGGAACCTTAAGATTGACATCTATAAGCATAAGGGAGTCGAAGGAGATTTCCTCTTAAGATGGTTCGTCGAGTTGGACGATGCCATAAAGGCCCGTCACATCGTCGACGAACAAATGCAAGTCGCATTTGCTTAATCAAATTTGGCAGGTCGTGCCAAAACTTTAGCTCTAGGCCTTTAGGTTGCGCGAACTGTATCTCTTTGAGCGGTTAAAGCCTTTTAATGCTTCGCTCAAACAGATGTTTGAACCGCCAAGGGCAGAGTTCAGAGCTCGATCAGAGCTTCTGAAACTCAAGCAAGGCAACCGTGATGTTCACGCATATGCCCAGCACATACGACTCTTAGCGAGTTGTATAACAAATAACCCATTCCATGTATACACGTTGATTACGGTGTTCATGCAAGGATCTTACGGATGGTCCCGTGAAGACCCATCTGTTCAGCTTGAAACTGGATACGCTTGAAGAAGCAATATCCGTCGCGGAACAGAAGGCCACTAGCTTAAGACAGGCTCAAGCTAGTTTGTCATCCTCCAAGATGACGCGAGCTTGAAGGTCCAGAGCCTATGGACCTCTCTTATGTCAAATGCGAGAGACCTCGCTTTTCGAGCAATAAGCGATTGCAGAAATGCCATCGCTGCCAAAAATTAGGACACTACCCTCATGAGCGTAGTGCCCCACGCCCAGTACCGAAAGGTACTGAACGCAATTTTGGACCGAATGCTAAAAAAGGAAAACGGTCGCGGGTCCGACATCGTTGTGATTTGCAACAGCGAGGCGGACCGCCAATAAACGGTTGGGGTCAGAAGGGCCGCAACGCCCTACTGAATTAGCAACCTCAGGAGAATTTGGAAATCCATTGACGAAAGTTGCTCCAGACACATAATCATTATGTGTCCCTGCACCTGGCGATGAGATACCCCTCATCACCTTGAAGTTAAAAGTGGCAAATGATTTGTCACTTAAAGCCCTAGTGGACTATGGGGCGTCGAATAACTTTACTCATCGCCAGTCGCTAGAGGGTCGTAGGCTCAAATATGTTAAGCGCGACATCCCTCTCACGAGGATGACGGTGCATCTAGCGACAGGCGCATCGATAACAGTAATGAAACGCGTAGTGAAATTTCACTACACGTTTAAAGATTTAGAGTGTAATAATGATTTTATCGCACTGAGTTTAGATGACAAATTTGATGTCATCGTAGGTTCCCTGGCTCGGAAAGTATGAATCAAGAATCAGCTGGCAGCATCGATCCGTATCGATGCTTGCCACTTGTTCATCAGATGACCATCTCATAAACATCTTGGAGCGTCCATAAGCGTGTGTATGTACTAGGAATGAGTGCGATGGCCTCAGTTGTGGTACGGTCGTTAGTACGACTGCATAAGATTACAGTGTAATTACTTATCACTCTGTGGAGTCAGCTGCGGTGGCTGTGCGAATGTACAGGCAGCGCCGAAGGTCGACCATTCGAATACGTCGAGTGGATTGAGAAATGAATGTACCCCTAGCGGGTGACAGTCAAGGAAGATACTGGTTGTCCAGATTGGACACCACGATGATCCTAGATTGAGTAGAGAGTCGAGAGACGATGAGGAAATACGTCCCCACGTACTTCAGAAGATATCTACTCAAAAGTTAATGCTGAAGTGACTAGACTTCCGCATCCCGAGGGATTAATCCCTTGGCAGCCTGAGGATAAGGAATCCCAGAAAAAAAACCGAGACATTGGATGTTTTGGTTAATGACGGATCAAGAGTATGCGCTCATTCTCTCGATCTGTATGCGCCTCCGAATTAAACTTTGGAGATAACTCAATTTCCTTCTCAAAAACCTAAACGGTCCTGGAGAGATCTCTATAGTGGTAGAATCAAGCAGATCTGCCAACTCGTCACAAAGGACGAATAAGCTAATCGATATTCGATCAGCGTAATTTTTGCAGAGAACGTACGGGTTCTCAGCAGCTCATGGATGTAATAAAAATATGTCCGCGATGCGAAGACTTGGAGATATACTACTCAATCCTGCGAGTCACTCAAGACAAATCATTTGTATAAGGATTCGATTGGATTCAGGGATTTATTTCCTGCCGCAGTTTCATGCGAGATGCCTAAAGATAAAAGCACTAAGCGTGATATCGAGCTTAACCGGGCTCGAAGTACTTGTCTGAAGAAGTGGACACTGCCTCGTAAACAAGTACGTGCGATCGAAAAATTATTTATCAATCGATTAAAAGCGGGCCATGTTAGGGAGTCATCCTCCCCACATAGCTCACCGACCTTCTGTGTCCGAAAGGCCACTGGAGGGTGGCGGATAGTGCACGCATTCAATAAACTGAATGCTGCAACGGTACTGGCTCAATGCCGATACGTTGAAAAAGCGTTATCTTACATGATATGTCTAAGAGGAACATCTTTTCGTCAATGGATCTGATGGATGGATTTTATCAGATCCTTATGCGTGAACGGGACATACCGTACACAGCAGTGGAACTCCCAGTGGGATGCTCTGAGAATGGCTAGTGATGCCTCAGGGGCTTAGTAACGCCCCTGCAACATATAACAGATGTGTAACAAATCTGTTGAGACCGGTGCGAGAATCCGCACCGAGTTATTTAGACGATGTATTCGTCCATAGCTGGGCCATGGACGAAAAAAGGACATAAAGCTCATAAAATTCACGTTCGTCGATTTCTTACACTTATGCGAAAGCATAATTTGTATTCAAATCTCAAGAAGTGTGTATTCGCTGCAAGCGAAATACCACTTCTTGGGTGCATCGTCGGTAAACATGGCGTGCACCCTGATCCCGAAAAGATCAAGGCAATTACTGACTGGCGGTTTCAGTCAATAACAAGGGACTTAGAAACTTCCTTGGATTAGCGGCGTACTTGCACAAGTACTCTCGCAATTTTGCAGAGATGACAGTTTATCTCTCTCGTCTCTTGATAAAAAGACGAGAAATGGTATGGAACGCTGATTGTCAACCTTCGTTTGAAAATATCAAGCAGAGCTTGATACAATCGTCCATCTTGACGATTGCAGATCAAGACATACCATTCCGTGTGGCCTGTGACGCCAGCGATTTCGCAATCGGCTGCGCGTTAATGCAATACGATACAGACGGCGCGAATCGTGTCGTCTGTTACCGATCGCGTTAACTGCAACCAGCTGAACGCAATTACCCAGTGCATGACAAGGAACTCCTTGCCATGAAATATGCATTGGCTAAATTTAGGGTCTATCTCCTAGTAGATAGACCGTTCATCGTATATACGGATCATGCGTCATTACGCACGGTCGTAAACAGCCCACACCTTTCGCAAAGAATGGCGAGGTGGCTATCCTTCTTCGCGAAGTATAACTTCTCCGTCGAATATAAACCAGGACGACTTAATGTCGTCGCTGATGCGTTATCACGCCGACCCGATTTCGAGTCAGCAGTGCACTCCAACAGTGAAAGTGATCTTACTGTTGCAACACTCACTACGAGTGTTCCGTCATCATCCTTAAATAATGACATAAGGAAAGCCTATAAAGAAGATAAGGACCTTCTATGTTTGATGGATCATTTAATGAATCCATCCGATAAATCTTTTAAAGATTTACCGGCTTTATATCGATCGTCATCCGATCGATACACAACACACAACGGCTTATTGTATTACACAGCCGTTGCCGGTGACATTCCACGTGTCGTCGTCCCAACTCACAATGATTTGCGCTTGCGCATCATGTATGAGTGTCACGATGCATCAACAAGTGGGCAACGCGGACGTGAGAAAACTTACCTCCCAGTAAGTCGCGACTTTTGCTGGCCCCGCCAGTATCAGTTCGTGCGCAAGTACATCCGTGCTTGCGAGATATGTCAACGAATGAAGCCTAGCCTTTCATCTCGTGCACCTCTCCAATCGCTACCACTTCCGGCAGAATGGTAGCAGTACGTATCTATGGACTTTGTCTTCGAATTAACCGAAGACGATCACCCCAAAAACAATAGAATCCTTGTTTTTGTAGACAGATTCAGCAAGAAGGTACATCATATTGCAGTTCCAGAGTCAATCACGGCTCCAAGCTGTGCCCGTGTCTTTATCGACACGGATTTCAGGCTCCACGGTGTACCCCCTGAAATGGTCTCGGATGGAGACCCACGGTTCACGGCGGGTTCTAGCAATCCGTGTTCCGATCTCTCGGAACACGGCTGACTATGTCAACTTCTGATCATAAGAGACATATTGTCAGACGGAACGCGTCAATCGCGTCCTCGAAGAGATACTTCAAGGTTTCGTCCAATCGTATCCGAATTGGAGCGAGTTTTTACCGATGGTCAAACTCGCCATCCATAATTCGGTGCATGCGTCTACAACGCATATACCGTTCTTCGTGAATGGTTTACGCCATCCACGCATACCCACCCAATTAGAGATATCCTTTAGTTTCAGGGACGGGGGTGGACTCGCACAAGCAAAACCATTTCTGGCTCATGCTCATCACGCGTCGAAGTTACCAATAACGCGAATCACGTCGATGTCGAAGCAACGGACGTCGAAGGTGAGAAAGACCTCATGGCAGTGCGCACAAAACGCCATAAAAAGACAAAACAAATGAGTCAGCAGAGGAATTTCTTTTGGCTTAGAATCAGTAATCTGTTTCGTAAAAGATTCCATTGCTAACGTAGTGAGCCGTCAGAAATGGAACGCAGGCAAATATGAAAGAGCAAATGTTCTTTTATTTAAAATTAATGACCTAGTACTACTCTCTACGGTAAACTTCCCTAAGCGTCTAGTCACTAATGTGGGTAGCAGTAAACTACTACCCAACTTCATTGAACCTTTCTATGTACCGCATCGCAGAGGCAATGCGTACACAATAGAATTGCCACGTAGGATGCGAACGCATCCTACGTTTTACATTCGTCGGCTCCGCCCGTACCATCCGTACGCGGTTTCTTCCGAGGCCGGATCTGACAACCCTTTTCAAGAATCCCTAAGAGATTCTTGTGGTCATGAACCAGATTTTCATGCTGAATCTGGTGATTCTCATGTTGGGTCCGAACATCCTCGAAACCCCGATGAGCTGACGACAGCTCATCACGAAGAGCATGATAATTCCGCTCGTTCTTTAACATGGAGTACGCACTCTTCGAACGGTCTTCTAACCATTCGATATGATGAGCCTGCACCGTCTGCTTTAAAGGGCAACGCTTATCGTGCTCGTGATCCAGTCCTTCCTCCAAATCATGGAGGAAGCGATCGAGTTTGTCGATCTTCGACTCTAGATCCGACACATGGGTCGGATCTAATCTTTTCACCTCCAACACAACCATTAATGGATTCTCACGGTGGTCAACCTTTCCTTTTGGAACGTATCCAAAACCACCGTGATGTGAAGTGGCAACGAACGAGTTATCTTGTTCGCTGGCGCGGTAATCCACCTTCACATGACAGCTGGGAGCCTCGTTCCCAGCTAGCTGATTGCGGACGTTGAGGGCCTCGTCCGTCAGTATGACGAGATCCATCCGATGGATCAGAAGGTCCGTAAAAAACACTCGCCCCTAGTGCTTGTACATCGATTACAAAACATCAACCGCATCGCGCATCTCGATAGAAATGCGAGCCTTTCCTCAGGGCGAAGATAGGGAATAGACATCCCCTTTTACCCTCTTCGAGTTGTCAACACAACACGGACAGGGACCACCCCACGTGAGGCATGGAAGCCCAGCCTCACGTGATAACCGATGCAATTTACACCTTGCACCGATTGGAGTTCGTTTCTCTAACTCAAAGTGAATCGTGTTAAGTCTTTGAAGCCAGGCTTCGCGTCCAATGTCTTTGAAATTGCGAATGAACGCGCTCCAGGCTTGCATAAGCGAAACTTTATCTCGCTTATTGTTACCACTATACCATCGATGCTTGAAAAAGCATCGAGATAAAATTCTTCCTTAGATCGAAAGTCCTTCGTGCTGGGAGTCGAAGGCTCATGGTCAGCCGCCTGACGATCATCAGGCGACTGTTCTTGCTCCCCGAGTCTGCCATTTCGTCCGACTCGCATTCGTCGTCGACCTCCAAAGAGGGGTCGCATTCACGCGGTGTATTCCCACTTGCACCCGCAAAAATTAGAGTTGCGGAAGAAGATGAACACTACGGCAGACGGAACGTCTGCCGCAATAGACGGAACGTCTGCCGCAATAGACGGAACGTCTGCCGCAATAGACGATAATGCGTCGCCTGCGGCTGCATGAATCGCAGCCAAAGGTGCCGCACTATTCGCAAACCACATGGACTTGTTAACCATGCAATAGCATTAAAAATGATGGTTCTGACCAATCAACATCGTTCTTATTAAATGGACTTATAGTATCCACTCTAGTCAAAGTGATTGTCGTTTAAGGGAGGGGTGATGTACCGGGGTGTATCGTTACATAAAATAAACAATAAAAGGTTGTTAATTAATATATTATTTAAAAGGTACATAATATTTGGAGAATATTATTTTACATGGTAATATTCTAAAAGCTTATCGATTGGTAGATATAGATCATTATATCTACTTTCTCCGCAGTCCAGTCAGCGCTGGACGCGCGCAAAGATAGATACAGACAAGAGTTTATTACATGTTTTCAATTAATTCATAACTAAGTTAGAATGAAATAGATAGAAACAAAAGAACTTAATAATATGAAATACAGTTTTTAATTAACCCTCTTTAAAGCAAGTCCTATAAAGATAGTTTTCCTCTGCACAAACAAGTGTACGTGAGGCACCACTCGCACTGAGGCAGTGTGAAGTGGACTTGTACCGAAGCAGTTCAAGTCGGCAATGCCCCGTTACAAGTGGCAAATGTTGATGGGGACCGGTATAGACACACACCTCTTTTGTTCCCTCCCTCCTCGTCTGTTTGTTTTAATCTGATAAAAACTACAGATTAAAAATGACAACATAAAACATTTTTATTATTCCGCTATATCGCAAAATTAACAATTGTTCCTTTAGAGATCAATTTTGACGAAGTTCTCTTATTGGAACCTCGCACCCCTCATTACACTATGGGGAATTTCGGCTACAGGGCCTCCTCCCACCCAACTATCACACACCTTCGGTGCGGGTTGGCAGGGCGGCCATCCATTGGATGGTTGCTCGTCTGCTTTTTAGCCTATCTCCGGCGATGTGTTATCGTACTGCCCTCCGCGGGTATCGATCCACGTACCTCCCGGTCCCAGTTCCAGTGCTTACCGATCCTGGTGGTGTAGTGGTCCGCCACTCACTTCAGGACCGGGAGGTCCCGGGTTCGATACCCGGGGCCGACAAATCCTCCAAAGTATAATGGGAGGTGGTCTTGTCCTGTGCACCCAAAAAGGTGTATATGATTAGAAATACAAAAACTAACCAATCATCAATTGAAGGGCAAGTCCGGTGTAATACACCCAGTTCCAGTGCTTAACCACTCGGCCACTGAGGTCGGTAAATTGTTCCTTTAGAGCATACGGGGAGGGTGTGTGGCTATACCAAAAAGGGGGTGCCAAAACCGGTTCCCCTTAAGGCCACCTTTGTAACGGGCTAGAGTTGCCCTAATGTTACACAGTCCCCATTAAGTACATTTGGTACTTAAGGGGATGGTCAATTACTAAATAATAGTAATTAGACCCAACACTCGGGTGTGGTGCACATTTGTGACCAACCCTTGTGGATGTGATGCACATGGGTGCATTCACATTAGGAGGGATGACGCCCAGCGTCATCCATGATGACGGCTAGCGTCATCAGTTACGCGAGGTATCTATAAAGATACGCTCGCAATACATATTAAATGATATCTATAGAGATATCATTTTAATTGGTAAAAATAGGTATTTGTATTTAATTCTATTAAATATAAATCAGTCTGAAATTTACTACCTACTTGGTAAGTGCGCACGAGGAGACGGATTACCGCTCCCGTGACGTCACTTCACCAGAGTTCTTAGTGTGTTGGGTGAGGTCGCTTGCGCGCCCACCACAACTACCTCACTGCACGCAAGAGAAGCAGGTGCAAACCGCTTCCTCGCTGTGCTAGGGTGTGTGCTAAGTAGAGCGTGGCCGCATTACGACGTGCCCGCCTACACTTGGTAGCACTTGAAATCCTTCCCACGACCCGCATCTCTGCGTGTGTACGTGAGGATGAGCCTCAACATTGATTGGGCTCATTTTCCCCACCTCTCCGAACATCATCGGGAGGTGGCAGGGCTAATGGCGCAGGGACTTGGTGAACAAGCCCTGGCCAGGCTCCTGGGTAGTCCTCCTGAGCAACATGTTGCTCAGTTGGAGCAGTTTGAGGCATTTGTGCTCGGACAGCGGAGGGCCGCGTCCGAGGCACAGAGCCATGCTGCGGCGGAGTCCGTCACTCAGACTCAGGATGAGCTGAGGCATGAGCAGGCTCGGAGCGAGGCTCTCAACAGGACTGTTGAGATGCTCTCTGCCCGGCCGCATCAGCCGAGGCCCATTCGGATGGACCCGCCCAAGTTCGATGGAACTGCGGCGCACACGATTGTCCACTGGCTTTTAGCCGTGGAGCAATGTGGTGTCGCCCAGCTCATCGAGGACGACAGCCGGATGGTGTCGTACGCTATGTCGCATCTGCGCGGTAAGGCCTCAGAGTGGGCTTACTCGGCGCTTATGGCGGACAGAAAAGCGTTCCCCTCATGGGCGATCTTTAAGGATAAGATTCGCGCCATGTACCAGCCGCCGAACAACGAAGTGTTGCTTCAGGCGCGCTTCTTTGGGGCGCGACAGGCGAAGCGATCTCTGCAAGAGTATGTGCAAGAGATGCGCTCGCTGTCCGCATCCATAACCGTAGGTCCGATTCCGGAGCACATTAAGGTGCCCACGTTTATGAACGGACTACGGCATGGCCCATCGCGACAGGCCCTTTTCAGAAAGGTGCCGTCGACGATGGAAGAGGCAATCCAAATTGCCTTAGTTGAGGAGCAATCCTACAACAGTGCCTCGGCGACAGCTTGGTATAAGCCGTCGGCCGAGAGGACAGATGCCACTCCTATGGAGTTGGGCAATGCAGACGTGGTCTGTTTTAAATGCGGCAAGCGCGGCCATATGATGGCTCGCTGCTATGCCAGGGTCCCTGCTGGGGCAAAAATGCCCAGCAAGAGGACTCCCTTCCCAAAGGGCGATGGCAAGAACCAGCGTGCGAGACGCATGAGTTCTGC
>NC_090617.1:3526944-3547452 GCF_004359215.1 Bremia lactucae
TAGAGGAAGACTTCTCTTAAGGCAAGTTAGCTTAAGAGGGTAAAATGAAAACTGTATTAATATAGTTAAGTGTCTTTGTTAATCTATCTTTGTAAATGTTGTCTTAACTATAAACTAATACTAAACATGTAAATGAATTCTTATCTATCTTATCTCGTAACTCTCTTTGATTACTTCTACAGCTGATTAGTCTGCGGAATAAATAGACATAATGGTCTATACCTATTTATGGATAATAATTCAGGAAATTACTATTTAAAGTAATTTCCTCCAAATATTATCTACCTTTTGGATAATATTAATTAACAATCTTTTATTGTTAATTTCATGTAACGATACACCCCGTTACAATCGATGCTTGAAAAAGCATCGAGATAAAATTCTTCCTTAGATCGAAAGTCCTTCGTGCTGGGAGTCGAAGGCTCATGGTCAGCCGCCTGACGATCATCAGGCGACTGTTCTTGCTCCCCGAGTCTGCCATTTCGTCCGACTCGCATTCGTCGTCGACCTCCAAAGAGGGGTCGCATTCACGCGGTGTATCCCCACTTGCACCCGCAAAAATTAGAGTTGCGGAAGAAGATGAACACTACGGCAGACGGAACGTCTGCCGCAATAGACGATAATGCGTCGCCTGCGGCTGCATGAATCGCAGCCAAAGGTGCCGCACTATTCGCAAACCACGTGGACTTGTTAACCATGCAATAGCATTAAAAATGATGGTTCTGACCAATCAACATCGTTTCTTATTAAATGGACTTATAGTATCCACTCTAGTCAAAGTGATTGTCGTTTAAGGGAGGGGTGATGTACCGGGGTGTATCGTTACATAAAATAAACAATAAAAGGTTGTTAATTATATATTATTTAAAAGGTACATAATATTTGGAGAATATTATTTTACATGGTAATATTCTAAAAGCTTATCGATTGGTAGATATAGATCATTATATCTACTTTCTCCGCAGTCCAGTCAGCGCTGGACGCGCGCAAAGATAGATACAGACAAGAGTTTATTACATGTTTTCAATTAATTCATAACTAAGTTAGAATGAAATAGATAGAAACAAAAGAACTTAATAATATGAAATACAGTTTTTAATTAACCCTCTTTAAAGCAAGTCCTATAAAGATAGTTTTCCTCTGCACGTACAAGTGTACGTGAGGCACCACTCGCACTGAGGCAGTGTGAAGTGGACTTGTACCGAAGCAGTTCAAGTCGCCAATGCCCCGTTACAAGTGGCAAATGTTGATGGGGACCGGTATAGACACACACCTCTTTTGTTCCCTCCCTCCTCGTCTGTTTGTTTTAATCTGATAAAAACTACAGATTAAAAATGACAACATAAAACATTTTTATTATTCCGCTATATCGCAAAATTTACAATTGTTCCTTTAGAGTCGTCGCAACCCCTTGATTATCTACTCAGTTGGTAGAATTTAAGTAAATTAAATTCATCCCTTAACTTGACCGCCAAAGACTAACCAACCTGCATGTGCAAGAGCACACCTCCGACCCTTGTCGCTTATTTCCAGCTCAACTTCTTCCTCGTGCTCAATTTGCTGCTCTTTCTTTTCAATCCTCTTATGAATTTTCAATCAAGTGCGGGTGCTCGAGGCTTTTTCTCACCTGTTAAATACAGTACATCTAACATCGCCAAACGAAAACACGGTTTCTGATGCATACGGGGAGGGTGTGTGGCTATACCAAAAAGGGGGTGCCAAAACCGGTTCCCCTTAAGGCCACCTTGGCCTATTCGGTTCCCCCTCCCCATCGGTATTAATGAAGACGTCGTGTAAAATATTTCACTGTATGGTCAATCCACGGCATCCAAAAATCAGCAGTTATTCCTTTTCAATCGTCTATAGGTCACGGAACCGATATAGCCAAACCTCTTAACTATCTATTTCTTTATTTACGAGAATAGCGTAATGGTGGCAACTTGTTGATAACTAAAATTCATATTGAGAAACCTTTATGCAGGCCATCCCAGCTTAAGTAGCATATGGACAAGCCCGCTGAGAATGAAACTGGTCAAACTTTTGTCCTCGACGATTACAAAAACGCCACGCGCAGTTTAAAGTCGAAGGATTTACGACATGAAGGGAAGAGTTAAGGTAGATTCCATACACCAAAAATAGCGCAGCTGCCAACAGATAGACTCATTATTGTGATTGGCTTAGTAATAGATCAGGGAGAGATTTCTCATGATTCTGCAACAGCTGATATGCAGAATTCCACCTAGAATTGATGATGAATACTGTAAAATGGCTTCGGAGCTTCTGGCTCCGAAGCCATCTTTTCTGAATCGTTCTATACGACGTGTTAAGTCTTTTTATTGTTTTAGACTGTCATCAATCCTTTGTGGAATTCAGCATATCAGCTGTTGCAGAATCTTGAGAAATGTGCCTGATCTAATAAGGCCAAGCCAATCACAATAATAAGTCTGTCTGAATCCTTCAAAGTGCATTTTCTTTAAACTGCGCGTGGCCTATTGTGATCGTCGAGGACAAGCCTTTGACCAGTTAACTTATTTTTCTAAGCGGGCTCGTCCACCTGCTATATCTGAATGCTACCGTAAACGTCTAAGCGCGAAAAGATTCCTGACGTCCACATAAAGTACATTAGCCCACCATCGACTTGGAACCTTTGTTGTCTTCTCTGGCTCTCACACGCTCGTTCGAAGCTGGATTTCATTGTACAAATCATTTCACATTAAAGCACTAACATCGTAGAAGCGATGCGCGTGAAGGACTTTCTTATACTGGTGTTCATCGCCTGCATCGCGACCTGCAGCAGCTTCTCCAACGCCAAGAACCTCGCCAAAGTCAGCGAGGAACGGGGAGGCAAGCGACTTCTTAAAGGATCTGGCCTGTCGATCACGAGTAATACGAGAGTCAATTCTGAAGAGCGGGGTATTGGAGACGCATACAAAAGTTCATCGTCCAAGCTTGCTTCGACGCTTGAATCCAGAAGTTGGAATTGGTTTAAATTGAATTTTGTTGCCGGTATTGGGAGCGCCATCGGATTCATTTTAATCTATTCACTCTTCTCTCTTACGTGTAAGGACAACATTTTAAAGTAAACAAAAACGCAATTTCAATTTTGTCTTGCTGTCTTTTTTCTTATTACGCAACAATAACATGTTATTGTAATGAGTACACTCCATCTCACAACCTCCAGATACACTTCACTGAGGGATCTATAAGTACCAAAAAGGTGGTGTGACTATATCAAAAAGGGCGCAAAAAGGTACCTAGATTAATCCTTTTTCATACAGAAATAAATTGCGTCGGTTCTCAAAAAATATTGCGGCGATTGTTTGCTTTATAATGCCTTTTTTACAAGTGAGAGAGAAGACTGCAAAGACTAAAACAAATGCGATGCCGATTCCAATACCGGCGATAAAATTCGATTCCAACTAAATTTAACTATTGAAGCAAGCTTGGACGCTGTACTTTTGTATACGCCTCCAAGACGCCGCTCTTCCGAATTAACTTCCGTTTTGATCGTGATCGACATGCCAGAGCCTTTAAGAAGTTGCTTGCCTTCACCTTGTTCGCTGACTTGGGCGACGTTGTTTGCGCTGGAGAAGCTGAAGCAGGTCGCGATCCAAGCAATGAATACCACAACAAGATAGTCCCCCACGCGCATCACTACGACAATGATAATGCTTCAATGTGGAATGATTTGTATAATGAATCACGGGCGTCTGAGAGCCAGAGAAGGCAACAAAAATATTACGAGTGGATATTCGGCTAGTGAATGCGGAATTCCGGTATCTTTATGCGCTTAGATCTTTAGAGTAGCATTAAAATAGATCAGATAAGCGAGCCCGCTCAGAAAGAAACTGGTCAAAGGCTTATCCTTGACGATTGCAAAAACGTCACGCGCAGTTCAAAGACAATGATATTCGAAAGACTCACGCCATGAAGCGAAGGGCAACCCACGGAATAATACTGAAAAGATGGCTTCGGAGACTCATAATCAATCCTAGGTGGAATACTCCATATCAGCTGTTGCACAATCTTAACAAATGCCACAGATCTAACAAAGCTAAACCAATCACAATAAGGAGTCTATCTATTGGCAGCTGCGCTATTTTATGTCGATGGAATCTACCTTCGCTCTTCACTTCATGGCGTGAGTCTTTCGATTATCATTGTCTTTGAACTGCGCGTGACGTTTTTGTAATCGTCAAGGACAAGCCTTTGACCAGTTTCTTTCTGAGCGGGCTCGCTTATCTGCTCTATTTTAATGCTACTGTAAAGATCTAAGCGCGTAAAGATATCGAAACTCCGCATTCATTAGCCGAATATCCTCTCGTAATTTCTGCTGTCTTCTCTGGCTCTCAGACGCCCGTTAACAGATAGAAAGAAGAAAAAAATTAATTATATTCGTTGTCTTAGAGAGTAGTCTTCCTCTGCACGTATTAGTGTACGTGAACTAGCGTAAGGCACCACTCGCAAATGAAGCAGTGCGAAGTGGACTTGTACTGAAACAGTACAAGTCGTAGTGCCCCGTCACACCTGGTAGCACTTTGTAGTCCGTCCAAGGACCACATTTCCCACATCTAACATGGACATGTTAGATGATAGTGGGAATACGCATCACGTTTCGCGCGAAAGCTACTCCTATCTAAGTGACATAGAAAGGAGTGCGGTCGAACGAATGAGTTTGACCGTAGGAAACGATGCAATCTTGGCAATGCTGTCCAATTTGGACAGAGATGTCCTCCATTCAGCCATCGCCAAGTTCATACAACATAAATTTGACGAGATGAAGGAGAAGGTAGCCTTGCTGAACCAGCAACGCTTTCAACAGGCAGAGCTGTTTGAGGTTACAACAGGCACAGACCCCTGTACAACTGGATACGCTTGAAGTAGCAATATCCGTTGCGGAACAGGAGAACTTTAGCTTGAGACAGGCTCAAGCTAGCTCGTCATCATATCGTACTCCAAGACGACACGAACTGGGAAGTCCAGAACCTATGGACCTCTCTATCTTCGAAAGCGAGAGACCTCGCTTTTCGAGCAATAAGCGATTGCAGAATGCCATCGCTGCCAAAAATCAGGACACTACGCTCATGAGTGTAGTGCCCCACGCCCAGTACCGAAAGGTACGGAACGTATTTTGGACCGAATGCTAAAAAAGGAAAACGGTCGCGGGTCCGACATCGTTGTGATTTGCAACAGCGAGGCGGACCGCCAATAAACGGTTGGGGTCAGAAGGGCCGCAACGCCCTACTGAATTAGCAACCTCAGGAGAATTTGGAAATCCATTGACGAAAGTTGCTCCAGACACATAATCATTATGTGTCCCTGCACCTGGCGATGAGATACCCCTCATCACCTTGAAGTTAAAAGTGGCAAATGATTTGTCACTTAAAGCCCTAGTGGACTATGGGGCGTCGAATAACTTTACTCATCGCCAGTCGCTAGAGGGTCGTAGGCTCAAATATGTTAAGCGCGACATCCCTCTCACGAGGATGACGGTGCATCTAGCGACAGGCGCATCGATAACAGTAATGAAACGCGTAGTGAAATTTCACTACACGTTTAAAGATTTAGAGTGTAATAATGATTTTATCGCACTGAGTTTAGATGACAAATTTGATGTCATCGTAGGTTCCCTGGCTCGGAAAGTATGAATCAAGAATCAGCTGGCAGCATCGATCCGTATCGATGCTTGCCACTTGTTCATCAGATGACCATCTCATAAACATCTTGGAGCGTCCATAAGCGTGTGTATGTACTAGGAATGAGTGCGATGGCCTCAGTTGTGGTACGGTCGTTAGTACGACTGCATAAGATTACAGTGTAATTACTTATCACTCTGTGGAGTCAGCTGCGGTGGCTGTGCGAATGTACAGGCAGCGCCGAAGGTCGACCATTCGAATACGTCGAGTGGATTGAGAAATGAATGTACCCCTAGCGGGTGACAGTCAAGGAAGATACTGGTTGTCCAGATTGGACACCACGATGATCCTAGATTGAGTAGAGAGTCGAGAGACGATGAGGAAATACGTCCCCACGTACTTCAGAAGATATCTACTCAAAAGTTAATGCTGAAGTGACTAGACTTCCGCATCCCGAGGGATTAATCCCTTGGCAGCCTGAGGATAAGGAATCCCAGAAAAAAAACCGAGACATTGGATGTTTTGGTTAATGACGGATCAAGAGTATGCGCTCATTCTCTCGATCTGTATGCGCCTCCGAATTAAACTTTGGAGATAACTCAATTTCCTTCTCAAAAACCTAAACGGTCCTGGAGAGATCTCTATAGTGGTAGAATCAAGCAGATCTGCCAACTCGTCACAAAGGACGAATAAGCTAATCGATATTCGATCAGCGTAATTTTTGCAGAGAACGTACGGGTTCTCAGCAGCTCATGGATGTAATAAAAATATGTCCGCGATGCGAAGACTTGGAGATATACTACTCAATCCTGCGAGTCACTCAAGACAAATCATTTGTATAAGGATTCGATTGGATTCAGGGATTTATTTCCTGCCGCAGTTTCATGCGAGATGCCTAAAGATAAAAGCACTAAGCGTGATATCGAGCTTAACCGGGCTCGAAGTACTTGTCTGAAGAAGTGGACACTGCCTCGTAAACAAGTACGTGCGATCGAAAAATTATTTATCAATCGATTAAAAGCGGGCCATGTTAGGGAGTCATCCTCCCCACATAGCTCACCGACCTTCTGTGTCCGAAAGGCCACTGGAGGGTGGCGGATAGTGCACGCATTCAATAAACTGAATGCTGCAACGGTACTGGCTCAATGCCGATACGTTGAAAAAGCGTTATCTTACATGATATGTCTAAGAGGAACATCTTTTCGTCAATGGATCTGATGGATGGATTTTATCAGATCCTTATGCGTGAACGGGACATACCGTACACAGCAGTGGAACTCCCAGTGGGATGCTCTGAGAATGGCTAGTGATGCCTCAGGGGCTTAGTAACGCCCCTGCAACATATAACAGATGTGTAACAAATCTGTTGAGACCGGTGCGAGAATCCGCACCGAGTTATTTAGACGATGTATTCGTCCATAGCTGGGCCATGGACGAAAAAAGGACATAAAGCTCATAAAATTCACGTTCGTCGATTTCTTACACTTATGCGAAAGCATAATTTGTATTCAAATCTCAAGAAGTGTGTATTCGCTGCAAGCGAAATACCACTTCTTGGGTGCATCGTCGGTAAATACGGCGTGCGCCCAGATCCCGTATGATCAAGGCAATTAGCGACTGGTCTGTTTCAGTCGATGTCAGTGACTTATAAATTTCCTTGGTTTCGCGGCTTGCTTGCACAAGTACTCTCGCAATTATGCCGAGATGACAGTTCATCTCTCTCGTCTCTTGAAAAAACAACAATTTTTATGGAACGCTGATTGTCAGCGTTCATTTGAAGGTATCAAGCAAAGCTTGATGCAATCGCCCATCTTGGCGATTGCTGATCAAGACAAACCATTCGATGTGGTCTGTGACGCCAGCAAATTTGCAGTCGGCTTTGCGTTTATGCCATACGATACAGACGGAGCGGAGAGCGTCGTTTGTTACAAATCGTGTCAGCTGCAGCCAGCTGAACGCAATTACCGAGTGCATGACAATGAACGCCTTGCCATGAATTATGCATTTGCTAAATTTAGGGTTTATCTCCTAGGAGATAGACCGTTCATCGTATATACGGACCATGCGTCATTACGCACGGCCGTAAACAGCCCACACCTCTCGCAAAGAATGGCGAGGTGGCTATCCTTCTTCGCGGAGTATAATTTTTTCGTAGAAAATAAACCAGGACGAATTAATGTCGTCGCTGATGCGTTATCACGCCGACCCGATTTCGAATCGGCAGTGCACTCCAACAGTAAAAATAATCCCACTGTTGCAAAAATCACTACGAGTGCTCCGTCATCAATCTTAGTTGATGACATAATGAATGCCTACACAGAAGATAAAGACCTT
This sequence comes from Bremia lactucae, assembly GCF_004359215.1. NCBI lineage: Eukaryota > Oomycota > Peronosporomycetes > Peronosporales > Peronosporaceae > Bremia > Bremia lactucae. The sequence continues at coordinate 3,534,915 of NC_090617.1, forward strand.
CTATGCTTAATGGATCATCAAGTGAAGCCATCCAAAAAATCTTTTGAAGATTTACCGGCTTTATATCGATCGTCATTCGATCGATATACAACACGCAACGGCTTACTGTACTACACAGCCGTTGCCGGCGACACCCCACGTGTCGTCGTCCCTACTCACAATGATTTGCGCTTGCGCATCATGTATGAGTGTCACAATGCACCAACAAGTGGCATCGTGGACGTGAGAAAACTTACCTCACAGTAAGTTGCGACTTTTACTGGCCCGGTCAGTATCAGTTCGTGCGCAAGTACATTCGTGCTTGCGAGGTATGTCAACGGGTGAAGCCTAGCCCTTCATCCCGTGCACCTCTTTAACCTCTCCCACTTCCGGCAGAGTGTTGGCAATCCGTATCTATGGACTTCGTCTTCAGATTTCCCAAAGACGATCACAAAAACGATGGAATCCTTGTTTTTGTAGACAGATTCGGCAAGATGGTAAATCTTGCTGCAGTATCAGAGTCGATCACGGCTCCGGACTATGCCCGTGTCTTTATCGACACGGCATTTAAACTCGATGGGTTACCCCGTGAATTGGTCTCGGATAGAGATCCAAGATTCACGGCGGAGTACTGGCAATCCGTGTTCCGATCTCTTGGAACATGTTGTGCAGTCATTCGAACGACCGAACAACAAGTGAGGTCATCGCACTCACTCGTAGGACAAACACACGCTTTTGGACGCTCCATGTCGTTCATCAGTTGGCCATCTGATGAAAGAGACAGGCATTCATCAGTTGGCAATCTGATGAAGAAGAGACAGGCTCGTCACGGTTTGATGCTGCCAATTTCTACATGGCTCGTACTTTCTGAGCCATAGTAATACAAGGATGACATCAAATTTGTCATCCAAATCTAGTACGATGAAATCATCATCGTATTGTTTACCCTTCATCGTGTCTTGATAACCAACTACACAGCTTTTTACTGTTACAGATGCTCCTGTTGATAGGCGAACTGTCATCATCGTTAGAAGACATCGCGCTCAATAAATTTGGGCCTGCGATCTTCTACCGATTAGCGTCTGAAAAAATTATATGACGCCCCACGATAGACTAGGGACATAAGTGGCAATTAATTTGACACTTATATTTACAATGTGAAAAGATTAACCTACAATGTTTGTGTATGAGGAGCAACTTTCGTCAAAAGACCTGCAAACGCTTTTGACGTTACTAGATAAGTAGGGCCCTGACCGTTTTTTTGACGAACTCGCCGTTGCGATTTTGCAACAGCGTCGGATCCGCGTCCTCCGGTTCCTAACGAGAAGTGGGTCTTTTCGTTCAGTGTTTTTAAGCACTTGCCGCACTACACTAATATGCGTATGGCCCGTTTTCTAACAACGATGCATTTTCGCAATCGTTTGTGGATTGAAGAGCAAGTATCTCGCTCTCCACATACGAGAGGCCATAGGTTCTGGATCACCGTTTTCTGGTCGTCTTAGAGGACGATAAGCTCCAGAGTGGACGAAAGCCGGTTTAAGACTAAAGTAATCTTGTTCCGCCTGAAAAGATCGCTTGGTCGAGCGACTCGAATTTAAGCCGGAACGAGAGAGTCTTAACAGGCTCGTCTGCAGACCTTCAAAAACGCAGTTTCTGTAGGTTGTTCATCAATTGGATAACTCACAATCCAACAAAACAGGTATCGTGTATGTTGGCGTAAGCGTGAAGATCATGCTTGGCCTTCTTCAAATCCAGGAGCTCGGCTCGAGCCCTAAATTTCTTCTGGCACGCGGCGGCTGAAATATTTGCCTGAGTCGAGTCGTCTTGAAGTTCCATACGAATCAAAAAATGAATGGGTCGGGAAGCCTGAGCCCAAAGGCCCACGACTAGGCACGTCCGGCTTAGTTGGACATGCCAAAACTTCACTTTCATCGCACCATTTGGATGCGGCGAGATTCTGTGGCGTTGTCTAATTCGACAAAAGATCTTAAAAGGAGCCGCATTCGACTGCATTCGACGAAGAAATTTTTATCTTTAAGCTTTCGGGTCGACAAGGAAGCGTCGGCTCGCTAGCAGCATGTAAATGCTGCTGTCTTCCAACTGTTGAGAAACCTGCTCTTTCAACACCTCTGCGTGTTTGGAGCCTTGCTGGTGAAGCAAGGCTACTTTTCTAGGGGCCCTCGAGTTCATGTTGTATGAACTTAGCTATAATCGCGTGTTGCTCATCTGTGTTCAGAATGAACGGCATAGCGCCAACGGCTAGCATGGCTACGACCAAACTCATGCATTCGATTGCTCTCCATTCAATGTCACTTAAATGAGTGAATCAGTCACGCGTTGCGCGATCGCCCTATCAGGAGCTTGAAAGCTCCCTCCTTTTCCAAAACCGTGCGCAAGCTGTTGGAAGGACTACGAAGTGCTACCAGATGCGGGCACCTTTTGCTAATACTGATAGCAGTACAAGATAAGCTTACACTGATTTCAGTGTAGGTTGGGTGCATCGACGACTTCACGTACACGAAGTGCATAGAAAGGCTATAAGTAGCTAAGAAGTCTTAGCTACTAAAAGAACTGGACTATTTTCTAAATGTGAAATTACCTTTTATCGTGAGTACACCTAATTTAAGACTCGATTCGCCAATTTGCATGACCGGAAAAAATCTATTTGGCCAACACGAGTGGGTCGATTTTGCTAAAAATGTGTTACCGAGCAATGCTGAGATATAATTCGAAGAGTTTACCTCACAGCATTTACAATTACCAATCAACAATAAGTTTGTAACGGGGCACTGGGGTCTTGTACTGCTTCAGTACAAGACGTTGTGTGAAGTGGTCTTGTACTGCTTCAGTACAAGTCCACTTCACACAACGTCAGTGCGAGTGGTGTCTCACGTCACTTCACGTACACTTGTACGTACAGAGAGATTCTCTTCAAAGCACTTGCTTTAAAGAGAATTAAAAGTAAAACTTATAAATTTCATTAGGTTTTTCTGTTTTCTATCTATTAATACTTTCTAAATTATAAACTAATACTAAACATGTAATAAAACTCTTATCTGTTTCTCTCTTTGCATGCGTCCAGCGCTGACTGGACCGCGGAGCAAGTAGATATATGGCCTATATCTACTAATGGATAAGCTTTTCGAATAATACTATGTATATTAATCAACAAACTTTAAATATTTATTTATTAACGATACACCCCGTTGCATCACCCTTACCTAATCACTCTAACTGCCATTGTGTAGAGTGGTCACTATAAGACCATTTAATCAAAAATGATGTTGATTGGTCAAAACCATCATTTTTAATTCTATCGCATGATTAATAATAAGTCCATGCGATTTGCAAATAATGCGGAACCCCCTTCGGCTGAGGTACATGCAGCCGCGGGCGACGCATTATTGTCTTTTGTGCCAGACGTTTCGTCTGCTATTGTATCATTTTCTCCCGCAACACTAGATGTTGCGGGTGCACGTGTGAGTCACCACGTGAGTGCAACTCCTCTTTGGAGGTCGACTACGAATGCGAGTCGGACGAAATGGCCCAATCGGGGAGAACAGAATAGTCGCCTGATCGTCTTCTGGGGGCTGACGATGAGCCTTCGAATGAGGGGGCTCAATCGGTAAACGTGCTATAAGTGTTCGCTATAGCATGTTTAATTTCGACGCTGAGGATGATTCCTCATCGACAGCACCGTCTCCCGTGCCGTCACCCGCACACATTTTTGTGCATGGTGATGATGACGACGTAAGCCATCGTAATAAAAATTCTTGTGGTACCCCTGCTTCAGCGTGTATTACTCAGGGAAGTGTAGACAATAAAATGTCTCGTCTTGCCCCTGAGAAAAAGCCGTGGCTTTGCCCGAACGGCTACTCGGTAGCTTGTCTGGAGAGACTGCTCCTCACAATAAATATCCTTTTTTTATTGCGACAAAGCTACATGGCCTTGATCCCAGCCCAAAGAACTTTCGCACTGAGGAAGATTTCTATCTCGATGTTATTCTTATGCATCGATGGTATAGTGGCAAAAACAAACGAATTAAATCTCGTTGCTGCAAGCCTGGATGCGTTATTCGCAATGTCAAAGACATTGTACGCGAAGCCTGGCTTCAAAGACTTAACGCTATTCGCGTTAAATTTGAGAGAAGAACTCCAACCGGTGCAAAATTTAAATCACATCGGTTGTCTCGTCAGGCAGGACTTCCATACCTCACGTGGGGGATCCCTGTCCGTGTGGAGTTGACAACACGAAACGGTAAAAAATATATTCGCTTTCTTCGCCCTGGGAAAAGGCTCGCATTTCTATCAACGTGCGCTGTGCGATTGACGTTTTGCAATCGATTTACAAGCGCTGGCGGCGAGTGTATTCCGATAGACCTTCTGATATCGTATGGGTCTCGTCATACTGACGAACGAGGCTTTTAACGTCAACAACCGACTGGATACGAGGCTCCCAGCTGTCATGCGAAGGTGGACAACCGCACCATCGCACCAGATAACTCCTTCGCTGCTCCTTCACGTCACGATAGTTTAAAATACGTTCCACAAGGAAACGTTGACCACCGTGGAAATCCACCAATAGTTGTGGTGGAGGAGGGGGAATTAGATTCGGCCTGTGTGTCGGATCTAGAGTCGAAGATCGAAAAACTCAAACGCTATCTCCATGAATTGGAGGGGTGCTCTTAAACACAGGCGCGGTAAGCGTCACTCCTTGGAGCAGACGGAGCAAGCTCACTATATCGAACGATTGGAAGACCGTTCGTAGAGTGCGTATTCAATGTTGGAGTGTGGACGAAAATATCACGCTCTTCGTGATGAGCTGTCGTCAACTCATCGCGGTTTCGAGAATTTTGGACCCCACAAGAGAATCTCCAGATTCATCATGAGAATCTCCAGATTCATCATGAGAATCTGGTTCGTGACCACAAGAATCGTTTAGGGATTCTTGAAAAGGGTGGTCAGATCCGTCCTCGGAAGAAACCGAGTACTGATGGTACGGGGGAAGTCGACCAACGTTAAACTTAGGATGCGTTTGCAACCTACGTAGAAATTCTATTGTGTACGCATTGCCTCTGTGATGGAGTGCACGCAATGGCCTAATGAACTTGGGTAGTAGTTTACTGCTACCCTCATTAATGACTACAAGCTTAGGTAAGCTTATCGTAGAGAAGAGTACTAGGTTATTAATTTTAAATGGAACAACATTTGCGCTTCCGTATTTGTCTGCATTCAGGTTCTGCCGGTCACTGCGTTAGCAATGGAATTCTGCACAAAACGGACTACTGATTCTCGAGCTGGCAGAGATTCTTCTGCTGACTCATTTGTTTTGTCTTTTTCAGTGCGCTTTACGCGCACTGCCATGAGATCTTTCTCTTCTTCAGCGAAAGATTCCTCGCTTATACTGTTTATTTTTTTGGGAGCAATAGTGCCATCACTTTTGCTTGGTTTATCTCTTTTGGTGTCGATTGCTTCGACATCATTCTCGTCGTCGGTAATCTCGACGCGTGATGAGCATGAGCCAGAGTCGGTTTTGCTCCTGCGAGTCCACCACCTATTAGACTGGACGACCCCTCTAGTTTGGTAATTATGCGTTGTAGACGCATGCACCGAACTAATGATGGCAAAATTAACTATCAATAATAACTTGCTTCAATTCGGATACAATTGGACGTAACCTCGAAGTATCTATTCGAGGACGCTATTGACGCGTTCCATCTGATATTCTATCTCCGGATGATCAGAAGTTGACATAGTCCGCCGTGCTCCAAGAGATCGGAACACGAATTGCCAAAACTCCGCCGTGAACCAGGGATCTCCATCCGAGACCAGTTCACGGGGTAAACCGTGGAGATTGAATATCGTGTCGATAACACAGGCACTGGAGCCGTGATACTTCAGCAAGATAAAATCTCGCTGATCGCTGAATTTGTCTACAAAAAACAAGAATTCTATTATTTTTGTGAACGTCTTCGGGAAATCCGAAGACGAAGTCCATAGAAACGGACTGCCAACATTTTGTCAAAGTGGTTGAGGGTAACGATTTTTATGCGTTATTTTTTGTTACTAATGCCAGCATTTTCTTTTCGTATATTAGGGAAAGAACGGATTATATCGCTTTTTTGTATAAAAGGCATAACTGAAATTATAAATCATTTTGTGGGGAGGTTCTTTAAAATTTGAAACACCAAGAGGCGCACGGGTTGAAGGGCTAAACTTTACCCGTTGCCACAGCTCGCAAGCCCGAATGTACTTGCACACGAACTGATTCTGGCAAGGCCAGTAAAAGTCGCGACTTGCTTTGAGATAAGTTTTCTCACTTCCACGATGTCCACTTGTTGGTGCATTGTGACACTCATACATGATGCGCAAGCGCAAATTATTGTGAGTTGGGACAACGACACGTGGAGTGTTGCCGGCAACGGTTGTGTAATACAATAAGCCGTTGAGTGTTGTGTATCGATCGAATGACGATCGATATAAAGCCGGTTAATCTTAAAAAAAAAATTGGATGGATATTACAAATGATCCATCAAACGCAGAAGGTATTTACCTTCTGTGTAGGCTTTCTTGATGTCGTCAAACAAAGTTGATGACGGAACACTCGTACGTAGTGATGTTGCAACAGTTGGATTATTTTCACTGTTGGAGAGCACAGTCGACTCAAAATCGGGTCGGAGTGATAACACATCAGCGACGACATTAGGTCGTCCAGGTTTAATTTCCACGAAGAAAGTATATTTTGTAGAGAATGATAGCCACCTCGCCATTCTTTGCGAGAGGTGTAGGCTGTTAACGGTCGTGCGTAATGACGCATGTCCGTATATACGATAAAGAGTCTAGCTCCGAGGAGATAGACCCTAAATTTAGCCAGTGCATATTTCATGGCATAGAGTTCCTTGTCATGCACTCGGTTATTGCGTTCAGCTGGCTGCAGCTGACGCGATTAGTAACAAACGACGCTCTCCGCACCGTCTGTATCGATGCAATATGCAAAGCTGATTGCAAAATTGCTGGCGTCACAGACCACATCGAATGGTCTGTCTTGATCAGCAATCGCCAAGATGGGCGATTGCATCAAGCTTTACTTGTTACCTTCAATGGAACGCTGACAATCAGCGTTCCAAAAACATTTCTTGTCTTCTTTCAAGAGACGAGCGAGATTAAGTGTCATCTCGGCGTAATTGCGAGAGTACTTGTGCAAGCAAGCCGCGAATCCAAGGAAATTTATTAGTCACTGACATCGACTGAAACAGACCAGTCGCTAATTGCCTTGATCATACGGGATCTGGGCGCACGCCGTATTTACCGACGATGCACCCAAGAAGTGGTATTTCGCTTGCAGCGAATATACACTTCTTGAGATTTGGGCACACCTATGCTTTCGCATAAGTGTAAGAACCTGACGAACGTGAGTTTTATGAGCTTTCATGTCCGTCTTTCCTTTTATAGTCTGGCTATGGACGAATACATCGTCAAAATAACTCGGTGCGAATTCTCGCACCGGTCTCAACAGATACGTTACGCATCTGTTGATTGTTGCAGGGGTGTTACTAAGTACAAATGGTTTTACTAGCCATTCCCAGAGCATCCCACTGGGAGTGCTCACTGCTGTGTACCGGATGTCCCGTTCAGCATAAGGATCTGATTAAAAATCCATCCATCAGATCCATAGACGAAAAGATGGTGCTCTAGATATACCATCTATGATTCCGTCTTTTCTAGGTATCGGCATTTGAGCCAGTACCGCTGCAGCATTCAGTTTATTGAATGCGTGCACTATCCGCCACCATTCTGTGGCCTTTCGCACATATAAGGTCAGGGAGCGATGCGGGGAGGTTGACTACCTTACATGGCCCGCTTTTAATCGATCGGTAAATTATCGATAGCAAGTACTGTTCACGAGGCAGTGGCCACTGCTTCATGACACAGTAGTTCGAGCCCGGTTTGAGCTCGATATCATGTTGAGTGCCTTTATCCTGGGGCAACTCGCATGGAATTGTTTCAGGGAATACATTCCTGAGTTTAATCAAATCCTGTATAAAGGATTGATCTTGGGTGATTCCCACGATTGAGTAGTATATCGCTCAATCCGAGTCTTCACGTCGAGGACACTTTCGTCCATCGATGGGCTGCTGAGAACCCTTTTGTCCTCTACAAAAATTACAGCTGACTGAATATCGCTTACGTATTCGTCCTCTGTGACGAGGAAGCAGATCTACTTGATTCTACCACCATGCGGATTTCTCAAGAAATGCTTGTGTTCTAGGGTTGGTAACGGGGTAATCTTCGAAGTTAACTCCGGAGGTACATACAGATCAAGACTATAAGCGCGGGCGCCTACTCATTAAGCAAGACATTCAATGTCTCGGTTTCTTCCTAGGATCCCTTTTCCACAGGCTGTCGAATGATAATTCTTCGGGTCGCTGAAGTCTAGTCACTTCAGCATTAATAATTTGAGGAGATTTCTCCTCAAGTACGCGGGGACTTATTCCCTCAACGTCTTCCGACTATCACAGTCGGGTCCTTTAAGGCCGACTCTCTACTCAACCTAGGATCATCGTGTTGCCCCTTTTGAACAAGCAGTATATTCCTTGAATGTCGCCCGCTAGGCGTACATTCATGTCGCAATCAACTCGACTTATTTTAGTGGTGAACCTTCGGCGCTGCCTGTGCATTCGCACAGCCGCCGGTAGCTGACTTCACAGGGTGATAAGTAATCACTCTGTGATCTTGAGCAGTCGTACTAACGACCGTACCACAAGTGAGGCGATCATACTCACTCTTAGTACATCCACACGCTTGTGGACGCTCCTAAACGCTCATCAGATGGCCAACTGATTTACAAGTGGCAGGCACGTTTACGGATGCTGCCAGCTGATTATTGTCTTATATTTTCTGAGACAACGTAAACCTAGGATGACTTCAAACTTGTCACCCAAATCCAGTACAATGAAATCATCATCGTACTTTAAATCTTTTAATGTGTAGTGAAATCTTACAACGCGTTTATTACTGTTATCGATGCTCCTGTCGCTAGACGCACCGTCATCCTCGTTGGAGGGATGTCGCGCTCAACATACTTTAGCCTACAACTCTCTAGCGACTAGCAACTGATAAAGTTATTCGACGCCCCACAGTCCACTAGGGCTCTAAGTGCCAAATCATTTGTCACTTTCAACTTCAAGGTGATGAGGGATACCTCATCGCAACGTGCAGATACATATAATGATTGTGTTTCTGGAGCAACTTTAGTCAAGAGATTTGCAAATTCTCTTGAGGTTGCCGGATCAGTAGGGCGTTGCGCCCCTACTGACCCCGTCCATTTTTTGGCGGTCCACCTCGCTGTTGCGACTTCGCAACAACTCGGATCCGCAGCCGTTGCTCGTTTTGTCATTCGGTCCATAAATACGTTCAGTACCACTCGGTACTGGGCGTGATGCACTGCACTCATGAGCGTAGTGACTTAGCTTTTAACAGCGATTGCATCCCTGTAATCGCTTATGTTCGAAAAGCGAGGCCTCTCGCTTTCGATGTACGAGACGTCCAAAGGTCCTGGACCTTGGAAGACGATACGATAGCGAACTAGCTCCCACCTGTTCCGGTTGGAACTGGATATGCTTGAAGAAGCAATATACGTTGTGGGACAGGAGTACTTCAGCTTAAGACAGGCTTATCTTCACTGGACCATCCGTAACACCTTGCGTGAACACCGTAATCGACGTCTGTTCATGAACTGGGTACAACTCGCTAAGAGTCGTATGTGCTCGGCATAAGCGTGAACATCACGCTTGCCTTGCTTAAGTTTCAAAAGCTCTGATCGAGCTCTGAACTCAGCCCTAGGCGCTTCAAACGTCTGTTTGAGGTAGGATTTAAAAGCCTCTAGCGACCCAAAGACAAATGGGTCGCGCAACTTAGGGCCTAGTGCCCAAGTTTTTGCACGATCTGCCAAATTTGACGAAGGAAGTGCGACTTGCATTTGCTCCTCGACGATATGACGAGCCCTTGTGGCATCGCCCAGCTCGACAAACCATCTCAAGAGAGAGTCTTTTTTTACTCCCCTATACTTAGAGATGTCTATCCTAATAATTTCGGGACGACGCGTGTGCGTCATCCCAGGTACAGGGGTCTATACCTGTTGTAAACTTAACAGTTCTGCCTGTTGAGAGCCTTGCTGATTCAGCAAGGCTACCTTCTCCTTCGCCTCATCAAAGTTCATGTTGTATGAACTTGGCGATAGATGAATGGAGGGCATCTCTGTCGAAACCGGACAGCATGGCCAAGATGGCGTCATCCCTACTGTCGAACTTATTTGTTCGACGCACTCCTTTTTATGTCACTTAGATAGGAGTAGCTTTCACGTGAAGCGTGATGCGTACATCCATCATCATCTAGCATGTCCATGGTAGATGATGAGACTGTGGTCCTTTGACGGACTACAAAGTGCTATTAAGTGTAACGAGGCACTGCCGACTTATACTGCTTCAGTACAAGTCCACTTCGCACTACTTTAGTGTGAGTGGTGCTCACGTCACTTCACATACACTGGTACGTGCAGAGGAAGACTCCCTTTAATTCACTTGCTTTAAAAGAGGTTTAAAAGTAAATTGTATTCAATATAATTAAGTTCTTCTGTTTTCTATCTATTTATACTTACTTGATTATATACTAATACTAAACATGTAATAAAAGTCTTATCTGTTTCTCTCTTTTCGCGCGTCCAGCACTGTCATGACCGCGGAGCAAGTAGATATAATGGCCTATATATACCAATGGATAAGCTTTTATAATATTAACATGTTAAGTAATATTCTCTAATTATTATCTACCTCTTAGATAACATATTAACTAACAACCTTTAAGTGTTAATTTTATGTAACGGTACACCCCGTTACAAAGTTAGTCTTTCTCATCCTTATGAACTTAATGCCGAATTGTTTGACAATGTCTCCTTGACGTGTTTTTGATTGTCGCGACTAAGACGCTATAACTTTTCATGCATTATAGTGCTATGCTAGGCGAGTTAGTTCTGAATTGGTTCCACAAGACGGCGACTTGATAAATTCGTCCATTTACAGTGTTGATGGGCGATCTTGAATCAAGTGAATATAATTAAAAATTGTCTATTGTCTCCTAGTATGAGCCATTAATAATGCAGGCATAAACTGACAAGCATAAATCCGATGCCGTGACCAATACCTTCGACAATACCGGTTTTGAAGATATCCCAATAGTGAGAATTTCTGATCGACTCAAGCCTGGAGGCTACGTGTTCGTTGATCCTGCGCATCAAATTACTGAAGTCGCTAAAGATCCGCTCTTCTACAACAACATCCTACTGAAGCCTTTTAAATGATGCTTGTATTGATCTTGCCCGCTGACTTGGGCGACATTCTTGACGTTGGAAAAGCTGCTACAGTTCGCGATGGATGCGAATAAGACCATGGCGATAAAGCCACTCATGCGCATCGCTGGGATGAAATTGCTCTTTATACAAAACCTGATTTGCCAAATGAACTCAGAATTCGCACGAATGTTTGAGAGCCAAAAATGACAAATGTGTTTCCAGCGTGGCCGTTAAATGTGCGGAATTCTGAATCCTAAGTAAAATTGTTTAAATACTACTGTAGCATGATCCCGCTCAGAAATAAAGTTGTCTTTAACGTTTATAACAAAGCCACGTACACCCAAATAGACACTGTAATTTCAAGTTACACAATACGAAGGGAAGATTTCGGGAAGTTCATCCAGATCAAATAGATGTAGGTGCTATCCGATAAATCAATTATTCTGATAGGCTTAGCCATTTGGATCAGGACATTTCTCAATTTTGCAACAGCTGTTATGCAAGAATTCTCCGAGAATTGGTGACAGTTTTTAGCTCCAGAGCCAATTATTTATTATCCCAAATTATTCGAGTGCAAGTGGTACATCACTATAGAGGCGTAGAATCTATCGATTACGACGACATCTTGACATGATGATAGAATAACTTAGCGCATCGGACTGTAGATTTGGCAAGCGTGAGAGCAGACAAAGGTACTGGCAGAGCAGACGTTATTATGGACAACACCATTATTTACATTATTGACGCTTTGGGAAACAATTGTAATGTCATCTATAACATTATAATAAAAGATGTGTATGTGCTAAATGGACGCATTCGAGGAACAAAAGGTTTCCCACTACTCTCCGGGAAAAGAAAATTACTTTCATTACCGCAATCATAAATGCAATAAATTAAACCCTAAAAGAAAGATTAAATAAATTTCTCGGTATTTTTCGTCTTCTGCTGAAGTCGATTTAATTTGCTATTTTCTGTGTAAAAATGGTTATTCGTATGGTTGACCAGTATCGTCAAATTTGTCACATAGGCGCCATTTGTGTGCATCAGTATGCTCGCTTTTTGCGAAAAAAACAGAAATATGCTGTCGCATCTATATTTGTTTTATTTTCAACTTCGTCCACATTTTGATTATGCAACAACTGATCGGGATTGCTAACAAGAGGTGTAACGGGGCACTGAGACTTGTACTGTCTCAGTACAAGTCCACTTCACA
>NC_090617.1:3547552-3554436 GCF_004359215.1 Bremia lactucae
TTGTTAATCTATCTTTGTAAATGTTGTCTTAACTATAAACTAATACTAAACATGTAAATGAATTCTTATCTATCTTATCTCGTAACTCTCTTTGATTACTTCTACAGCTGATTAGTCTGCGGAATAAATAGACATAATGGTCTATACCTATTTATGGATAAGAATTCAGGAAATTACTATTTAAAGTAATTTCCTCCAAATATTATCTACCTTTTAGATAATATTAATTAACAACCTTTTATTGTTAATTTCATGTAACGATACACCCCGTTACAAGAGGTCAGACGTAGGTGAAATAATCCGCCTCAGATCAACGAGAAAACTATGACGTAGGTGGAATCATCCGTTGTAGTTGCCTCTTTATACCACCTGCTTCAGCTTGAGTGGTGCCTCGAACGTCGATATGAAGCAAGAAGCAAGCCAACGTGAAAAAAACGTGAAAGTCGAATGATCCACTGGAACAAAATTGAAGAGCGCTTGTAAAGTTCATCGTAAAACATTTTCTCTAGGTATATTCGCATTTTTAATTGATGCAGGCTTCATCGCTGTTTGCTAAGGCTCTACTTAGAGTATCGAATCGTACAATATTGCATTATCTACTCGGTTTCTCGGCTTTGTTTTGCGTTATGGATAATGACCATTCCATAAAAAAAAACTGCTGTTTCAACTCCAGTGGTCGATGTAACGGGGTGTCCGTTGCATGAGGAGCAAAGTGGTATTGTTTCTTATTAGAAGAATAAACAATTATTATTTCCTATAAGAGAAAATAAATAAAGAAGTACAAAGTTATTATCTTTATTAATTTTGACTTAAGTTGTTTCAATACTACCAAATTTGGTAATGTTGGAGCAATAAGACATTTGCTCTACTGATGGGTGAAAAAGGGCGCTTAGCTCAAATGGTAGAGCGCCCGCTTCGCATGCGGGAGGTAGGGGGATCGATACCCCCAGTGTCCAGCACTTGCAAGGGGATGAAAAGATATCTAGATAATTTGGTTCGTTATCACGCATTGTGGAATCGATAATATTACCGACCTCAGTGGCCGAGTGGTTAAGCACTGGAACTGGGACCGGGAGGTACGTGGATCGATACTCGCGGAGGGCGGTACGATGACACATCGCCGGAGAAGGCTAAAAAGCAGACGAGCAACCATCCAATGGATGTTTGCCCTGCCAACCCGCACCGAAGGTGTGTGATAGTTATAACAATGTATACCCTGATTCGGTACTGTGCGAGTTGCCAAAGGATAAAAGCACTCGACATGAAATCAACCTTATCTGAGGTTCGAAATATTGTGTCATGAAGTCATAGCCTTTGCGTCGTAAGCAAGTATTAGCGATCGACAAAATTAGTGCCGATCGCTTAGCAGTGGGTCATTGGAGGAAGTCAAATTCCCAACATAGATGTACAACCTTCTGTGTGCGAAAAGCAACAGGAGGGTAGCGGATTGTGCATACGTATAATAAACTGAGTGCTGCAACGGTACCGGCTCAAACGCCGATACCACGAAAAACGTGATAATTGATGGTATATCAAACCGTACCATATTTCTGTCAATGGATCTAATGGATTAATTCTATCAGATCCTTATACGTGAATATGATGTCTCTTTCACAGCTGTAAGTACCCAAGCAGAATGCTATGGAATGGCTAGTTTGCCAGAGGAGCTTGGTAACGCCCCTGCAACATTCAACATATGTGAGATAAACAGTTAAGATCCGTGCGGTATTTTGCAACGATAATTTTGATGACGTCTATGATCATCAGCCATTAACAGAATGTCGGACTTCAAAGTTAATCGTTCTCATGTCTGACCCGGAAAATATTTGAGCAATAACCGACTGGTCTGTGTAAGTTGATAGGAAGGGACTTCGTAAGTTTCTCGGCTTAGCGGCGTACTTAAACAAGTACTCCCGCAATTATGCCAAAATATCAGTATATATTTCTGTTTTGTTGAGGAAATGTAAATTTGTCATGCAACGCTGATCCATGAGGGTATCAAGCTTGATGCAATCGCCAATCCTGGCGATTGCGGACCAAGACAGACCATTTCATGTGGTCTGTGATGCCATCGAATTTGCTATCGGCTGTGCAGTAACGCAATATGGCACAGACGCACAGAGCGTGTCGTCTGCTACCATGCGTCTTTACGCACGGCAGTAACCAGTCCACACTTCTTGCAAAATATGGCGACATGATTGTCTTTCTTCGCGAAGTACAACTTATCCGTGAAATAAAATCCAGGACGCCGTGGAAATAATGAGCGGTCTATCTCCCAAGAGGTAAACGCTAAACTTAGTCAGTTCATATTTCGTGGCAAGGAGTTCCTTGTCATGCACTGGTAATGCTTCCAGATGGTTCCAGCTGAACTTAATATCGTCGCTATAATGCCCTTCCGCGCCGGTCCGATTTTAAGCCGGCTGCGCAAATGAAAAGTGAAGATAAGCCAATTTTGCAACAGTAAGTGTTCAGGCGTCTGACCACATAAGAGGAGCCCATCCAGAAGAAAATGTTTCAAAAGGGTCCATCACAACAATTCTTGAAGTAATTGTCGAAATTGTATCGAATCTCAACCTATCGATACAAAACACGCAATGTTTACTCTATTACATAGCCGTTGCTGGCGACACACCTCGTGTTGTCCTTAACACCCATAATAAATTGCATTTACGCATCATGTATGTGTGTTACGATATACCAATCAGTGAGCGTCGTGGACGTGAGAACGTGAGAAAACTTGTATCACGATAAGCCGCGTCTTCTACTGGACGCCATAATGAGTTCGTCAGCAAGTACATACATGCTTGCGAACATTTTCAACGGGTGGTGCTCAGTGCATCATCCCGTGCTCGTTACAACCTCTGCCTGTCCCAGCAGAGTGTTGGCAGTCTGTATCGATGGGCTTAGTATTTTGACATCCGAAGACGCGCACAAGACGGTACCTCCTGCTGCAGTCCCGGAGCCGGTCATAGCCAAAGGCTGTGCTCGTACACAATATTTCGACTCCATGGTGACCCCATGACCTGGTCTCAGATCGAGATCCCAGATTTACGGTACAATTGCGGCAATCTGTGCTTGAATCACTTGAGACACAGTTTAAAATGGCAGCTTCTGCTCATCCTGAGTTAGATGGTCAGACTGAACGTGCAAACCGTATCCTCGAAGAGATGCTACGTGGATACGTCCACTCTTTACGAGTTAAAGCGAGTTCTTGCCGATGGTAGAATTTGCTATTAACAAATCAGCGCATGCTTCTTCACGTTTTTTTCTGAATGGCTTACGCCATCCACGTATGCTCACCTTGTTTAAAATTGACTTTTATTTAAGAGGGGAGGAACTCGCTCGAGCAAAGCATAATCTCGCTCTTGCTCATCACGCATGTCAATATTGATTCATAAAACATTGGAGTGGAGAAACTCAGTAATAGCGATAAGGTTATTACTGAATTTGATAACGATGCCGAAATACTCAGCATTGAAAACAAAATTTTAGTAAGAAGAACAATGATCTCACTTAAGTAGACGATGACATCTTCGGAGTGCGCACCGGTCGCAGTGAAGACAAAACAAACCGGAGTCATCTGGAAAATTTCTGCTGAGTAGAGAAACAGCAGTCCGTTCCGTTCCGTATACGATACGGTCCATCGCTGATGCGATAGAACGACAGAAACGGAACTCTGACTAAAATGGAAGGGCAGACATTCTTTCATTTTGGACTAGTAATCCAGTCCTACTGTCAGCAGTAATCCTACCAAAACATGTCGTGACGAATGTGGGCAGTAATAAATTACTGCCCAGGTATATCAGACCGTTTCGTGTACTTCATTACCAAGGCAATGCGTACACGATCGAGCTGTGTCGTAGGATGCGTACGCATCCTACGTTTTATTGTCGTATGTATCCACCCGTACCATCAGTACAAGCCTTCTTTCGATTCCAAATTAAACTGGTACAGTCTAGGGCTTCCGTGAAAGCCTGATGGACTTGAGCCAAAGCGTGATGTTCCCGAGCCAAAGCTTCATGGTCTCGGGTCAAAGTCTGGTTCTCATTAAACCAGACGATCCACTCTTTCCTCCAATGAAAAGATCTTTTGACGACCAGTCACCAGCTCGTTTGGAAGAGACTGATGTGTCCTTCGTTCGCAAGTTAATCAACCGCAACTCGTGCACAGCTTTTCAATAGCCGCGGGAAACACGGTCGACCGTCAAAAAATAAGTAGTGACGACGTGATCGCTCGTGGTCAATGTCCTCTAGTAAATAATGGAGGATAATTCCCGAGTCACGATATTGACTCGGGTTCGCGGAATGAGGTGGGCCCGATTTATTCTCCGCCTTCACATTCGTTGACAGATTCGAGTGGCGATAAGCGTTTCCATGTTGAACGCCTCTCGAGCCACTGCGAGGTAAATGGGATTGAGCGAGTGCTCTCATTTGTTGGCGAGAGTATCCGCCCTCGCATGATAGTTAAGAGCCCTGTTCTCAACTGATGATTGACGCGCCTGGTCTCGCACGACAGTCGACGAGACCTATCCTCCTCGACAAAGAGCTCTTCAGAGAACGAGCGCTTCCCACGCTTGTGAAAGGATTGGAGATTCTCCATTTCTTGACGCATTTTACAGGAGATGAGCGTCCTCCAATGAGGTCTATAAGGGAGTTTGGGGCATGACCTGCACCCTTTAAACAGGATGGGCATGCGTCCCCCCACGAGAAGCAAGGTAATGTGGCTACGGTACAGCTTGTCACTTCTTTGTTATAAGCTTGAAAAGTTTTTGAACAGAGTGTGGAAAGCATAGACGCGAGTCTTAGCTTGCCAAAGTGATTTCCGTGAACGGTTCAAAAATCGGACCGTAGTCGATGCACACTACATCCTTCGCCCGCTTACATGTGTACCACCGATGCCGGGAAAGACATCGATGAAGACTTCTGTTTCGTCCTCACCACTTGTGAAACCTAGATGAGTCGAAAAACGGAATATTGTAATGATACTTGGTCACACTGACCTACGACAAGTTGCTCTTATATGGCAATAAATGTTTCTTTTCGACAGCAAACAGCAAAAAATTGCGGTCCTTCTCCCTTTGGTTCATGTTGAAGCTCACGCTACCATTACTCTCGAAGAGATCCCTACTCCAAATCGAGGTGGCAGTGACAAGTCACCTGTTACTCCCATTGTAAATGACTGGGCCGAGTCGGCGTTATCGACCGACTTGGTGGCCTCCGAATCACCCGGGGCCACTTCCTTAATACTAACGAGCTTTAACGTAATAAATAAGGATGTGATGACGAGGTTGCTTGACTCGTCGGATCTCTTCGGTGGAGAGTAATTTTGTGATGCCTCTCTTGATGATGACAACTCTGGTGGTGTCAGAAGGCATCACGAGGATGATAGCTCTGGTTATGTCAGAGTGTATTTACCAGAAACGGAGAGATCGCTTTGAGCAGCATACCACTTGTTGAGCTGGTATGCTTTACTAGGAGCGGAATGATTCTAGGAGGCGACTTTTTTGCCGCAATAGGTCTACTGAAGCATTTGCATCGCTAACAGCTGCATTAAGCAGTGCAACTTCCTGCTTTGCCGCCTCACAGGCGAAGCGCACGGGTTTCGTTACCATTCGCAAACGATTTGATTTTGAACAAAATCAAAAATGCAAAAAAATGGAATTTTTACATTAGAAACCAATAATGCAAAACAAATATAGGGAAAGACCTAATAGTGTTTTTCTGTCACTCTACATCCGCCACTATTGCTACTGCTGGTTAGGGGGTGATGTAATGGGCTGTCCCGTGACATAATTATTTTTTTCTAGGAGAGGAATATTAAAAAATATGTGAAAAAAAATAAGTCAATAAGTACTAAATTGTCATCTTTATTAATTTTGACCTTATAGTTCCAATGTTACCAAATTTAAAAATATTGACGCAATTAGACATCAGTTCTATTAATTGGTTGTTTTAAATTTGAATCAACTCCGCCTCGTCATTGGACACGATTGTGCGGTGCGCAAGTAGGCGCCATACATAGTTTGTTATTAGTACAATAAAGTCAGTAGTAGATAAAATATCGTTACGAAGAAAATTAATATAATAATATCGTTCTTATTTTGTAGGCGGGCACGTCGTAATGCGGCCACGCTCTACTTAGGCACACACCCTAGCACAGCGAGGAAGCGGCCAAACCTGCTTCTCTTGCGTGCGGTGAGGTAGTTGTGGTGGGCGCGTTAGCGACCTCACCCAACACACTAAGAACTCTGGTTAAGTGTCGTCACGGGAGCGGTAATCCGTCTCCTCGTGCGCACTTACCAAGTAGGAAGTAGTTTTCAGACTGATTTATATTTAATAGAATTAAATACAAATACCTATTTTTACCAATTAAAATGTTATCTCTATAGGTATCATTTATTATGTATTAGGAGCGTATCTTTATAGATACCTCGCGTAACGGATGACGCTGGGCGTCATCCCTCCTAATGTGAATGTACCCATGTGCATCACATCCACAAGGGTTGGTCACATATGTGCACCACACCCGAGTGTTGGGTCTAATTACTATTATTTAGTAATTGACCATCCCCTTAAGTACGCCAAATGTACTTAACGGGGACTGTGTAACATTAGGGCAACTTTAGCCCGTTACACCATCCCCCTCTTTAAGAACGAATTTACATTTTTAAATTCGACAAAGAGGAGAGAGGAACTGCGAGCAGCTTTACGCGCCGCTAGTTCACTCGATCACTCTAGCGCACGTGTTTCCATACACGGCGCCCAAGATGCCACCTAAAAGGGGCCACGTTGGTGGGTCGTCTGCGAAGACGCCCACTCAACCTCGCACTAAGCGCACGCGCCGCGTTAATTCGCCGGCCGCGTCTAATGCCTTAGTCGGAACGC
>NC_090617.1:3561632-3571788 GCF_004359215.1 Bremia lactucae
ACGTCTGCATTGCCCAACTCCATAGGAGTGGCATCTGTCCTCTCGGCCGACGGCTTATACCAAGCTGTCGCCGAGGCACTTTTGTAGGATTGCTCCTCAACTAAGGCAATTTAGATTGCCTCTTCCATCGTCGACGGCACGTTTCTAAAAAGGGCCTGTCGCGTTGGGCCATGCCGTAGTCCGCTCATAAACATGGGCACCTTAATGTGCTCCGGAATCGGACCTACGGTTATGGACGCCAACAGCGAGCGCATCTCTTGCACATACTCTTGCAGAGATCGCTTCGCCTGTCGCGCCCCAAAGAAGCGCGCCTGAAGCAACACTTCGTTGTTCGGCGGCTGGTACATGGCGCGAATCTTTTCCTTAAAGATCGCCCATGAGGGGAACGCTTTTCTGTCCGCCATAAGCGCCGAGTAAGCCCACTCTGAGACCTTACCGCGCAGATGCGACATAGCGTACGACACCATCCGGCTGTCGTCCTCGATGAGCTGGGCGACACCGCATTGCTCCACGGCTAAAAGCCAGTGGACAATCGTGTGCGCCGCAGTTCCATCGAACTTGGGCGGGTCCATCCGAATGGGCCTCGGCTGATGCGGCCGGGCAGAGAGCATCTCAACAGTCCTGTTGAGAGCCTCGCTCCGAGCCTGCTCATGCCTCAGCTTATCCTGGGTCTGAGTGACGGACTCCGCCGCAGCATGGCCATGTGCCTCGAACGCGGCCCTCCGCTGTCCAAGCACGAATGCCTCCAACTGCTCCAACTGAGCAACATGTTGCTCAGGAGGACTACCCAGGAGCCTGGCCAGGGCTTGTTCACCAAGTCCCTGCGCCATTAGCCCTGCCACCTCCCGATGATGTTCGGAGAGGTGGGGAAAATGAGCCCAATCAATATTGAGGCTCATCCTCACGTACACACGCAGAGATGCGGGTCGTGGGAAGGATTTCAAGTGCTACCAAGTGTAGGCGGGCACGTCGTAATGCGGCCACGCTCTACTTAGGCACACACCCTAGCACAGCGAGGAAGCGGTTAAACCTGCTTCTCTTGCGTGCAGTGAGGCAGTTGAGGTGGGCGCGTTAGTTTCTTGATTATTGTACAGTATTCTAATCAAAAAGAAAGTAATAGTTAATATAGCCGCTAAGCGTTGCAGGGAGCATGTTTTTATCGCAAGAATGGACTTACTAAACTCGAATTTTTTGAAGCTCCAAGCTCATTCGTTGATGAAGAAACTCGCCAAAAAATGTGATTTTTGAATAAGGTGCTCGGTATGGCTTATCCACGACCGTCAACAACTTGTTCATTTGCAAGCACTGTATTATCAATAGTCCGCGAGCGTTAAAACTATTGATATAAAGTAGAGGTATATGGCAATTATTGTTTAATAAAATAATTTTTAGAATTTAAATGCCTTTGCATGAGAGACGTCCCAGCTGAGCAAGCTAAATCTATTTTTGCAACAGTAGCAAAATTTGCTGGCTATGATTTTATTTTTACCTTCTACCTACCATTACCATACTATTTCTTAAAACCTGAAAATAGGCTGTACAAACTCCTCACCCAACACACTAAGCACTCTGGTTAAGTGTCGTCACGGGAGCGGTAATCCGTCTCCTCGTGCGCACTTACCAAGTAGGAAGTAGTTTTCAGACTAATTTATATTATATCGTATTAAAAGTTAATACCTATTTCTAGCAATTAAATTCTTATCTCTATAGATATCATTTAATATGTATTGGGAGCGTATCTTTATAGATACCTCGCGTAACGAATGACGCTGGGTGTCATCCCTCCTAATGTGGATGCACCCGTGTGCATCACATCCACAAGGGTTGGTCACAAATGTGCACCACACCCGAGTGTTGGGTCTAATTACTATTATTTAGTAATTGACCATCCCCTTAAGTACACCAAATGTACTTAACGGGGACTGTGTAACATTAGGGCAACTTTAGCCCGTTACATATTTTATCAACCTCAAAGCCTTAGAATTTACCTTTAGTAGCTTAGACTTCTTAGCTGCTTAATACGTTCCTCGGCACGTCGTGTACGTGAAACCATCGAGGCGCCCCGCCTTTACTGTAATCACTGTAGGTTGACTAGTACTGTCATCAGTACTAGCAAAGGGTGGTTTATTACACTTACAAGCTCATGTGTTTAAGTTTGTCCTCACAAAGACGTCATTGCAGCAGACTAATTGCTAAAACCGAAAGTTAAGCTCGGACAGGTCGTTGGCTATGGTGCTATTTGCCTCCTGAAAGTAATAAACTATCTACGATAGCGACTCGTCAGCGCAATGCTCGCACTAAAGCACATCAAGAAGTTAATGAATAGCCGACCACCCTTAGATTTCCATACAGGTAGCCTGATGGCTGCTGAGCCGAGCAAATCCAACGCTTGACCTCGTCGTGTAAATGTATAGCTGACATGAAGATGTAGAATATGGCACATGACGAGTAGCGTAAATAAAGGACGAAACGGCACTTGTCGTGACGCTTCTATCTAATTGGGCCGGTAAAACCGAGCTAGCTGCCTCTCGGAGCCAATTTAGTCGTTAAAACTTACACATGAGAAGTGCAATTAATTATGAGCTCAAAAAATAGTGAAGACTGGCATTTATGGACTAGTAAGCACGTAGCCGTTCAATCAGGTCCATACGCAACCAAGCACTCTACTAAGCGTTGAGCTCTAGAATTTGCGATCAATATAATTCTTTCTTTAAAAACTAGAGCAGCGACGTAATGATAGCACATATTTCTAATTTTTGCACACTAAAGCTCTCAGCGTTTTGAGGCTAATCTAGCTGAGCTACCTTGCTTCTTAGGTCAGAGGAAGACTTATGGACTCATAGAGTCACCTAATACTATTGAACTAATGAGAGTACATACCTTAGAAAGGCTTTTTCTCTCGTACATCAATGCGCGAGCCTTATCAAGGCATTTGACGCTGTAAGATCAAAAGGGTAACTAAATTGTATATAGCTATAACAATTTAAAACCTTACCCTCTCCATTAGACTGTTGACACCGAGTGACAACATCCGTTTTTTCTTTGAGGTTGCAATTTAAACAGCTAATTTTTTGTTGTGTTTTGCATTCCTTTGTCTGATGACAAATAAGGTGAGTCTCAGACTCTTAACTCCTTTCTTAACGATGAGATGATGGTGGACTGCAAAGTCACACTCCAATGGAGAATGCGAAAAAGTAGCGCGGCTTTTTGACGCCTCGTCGTGTGGACGCCCAAAACGTCGTGTTGCTGATGTTTGGCTGCATTGCGAAGGACACCGGACCCTGACCCAACATAATTACGAACTTGCTCGATGAAGAGCAAGAGCAGGCAATCCTCAGCGAGGAACAAGCTCATCGTCAAGCTGGAGACCTTGTGAAAACAAAAGCTCGCAATATATATCAAATCACTCGACTTACTGTGGAAAGGCGCCTCCAATAGGGTACGGGTAGCAGCTTGACCATCTGGACCTCGGGGCCCAAGGCGATGACGCCGGAGGAGCTCGCTGCTCGCGACGCTCTTCATGAGCAATCCCTTACGCCCAAGATTATAACGCGACGTCAGTAATTGACGCGTTTGCATGATCAGGCCCGTGGGGATTCGGTGACCTTAATGAGTGAAATTCCTGTTGTCCTGTTTCCAAACGATTTAAAAGCAAAAACGATGCTCTGTTTGAGAACTGGGCTCATCAGCCCGCCGCCTCTGCAAGATCTGTTCTATCAGAGAATCTGCGGATGTGGCAGATATTCGCTTCGAACGGAAGCATTGCTTTGATTTCGTCAAGCTTAAGGCTAAAGGCAAGTTACATCCAGCGTATATACTTCAAAACGAGAATAGATCTAGCCAGCACCACACTGCTTAAGTTTTGGCAAAATATCAATAAATTTAATGTTAAATGGGAAGGGAGCTAACCAACCACCCAAAAACAAAATAGTAGTTAAACTACTCATTAATAGCATATTTGCACATTCTTCCAAAAAAAGCTCGCGAACCATGATCCAAGCCGCACTGAGGCTATCGATCCATCTATTCCCACCTCAACTGGCGGGAAGCGCGAACCATGATCCAAGCCGCACTGAGGCTATCGATCCATCTATTCCCACCTCACTGGCGGGAAGCGTCATTTGACGCAAGTTGACCCTGAGCGCGGCGCTTAAACAAGTCAGCGGCGTACGGCAATCTTGCTGGCGGTATACCTCAAACTCTCAAGAGTCTTCCGAAGAGGGGTACCCAAGCCACTTCACAAGATTCCGATAATGGCCTTTGTGTTCACATCGCTTTCAAAGTTTCAACACGTAAAACTGAAGGTTCCCTTGCTCGTCGAGCAACGCGGGAGAGGGGGGCGAAATCTCAGTGGAAGCGTGTGATGCTTTCAAGCACGAGGCGCAACTTCTTCGCGAGGGCTTCTCTCCGATTGATGGCTCTTTTGACGCGGTCCAAAATCGTCTTTCAACGTTGGAGCGTCAACAGCCTCGTTTAGAGCGTCAGCTGGACATCCTGGTGAGGATGCAGCAATCTGCGGCGCCGCCTGTCTCGGCGCAAGCGTCTTTAAGTTCACGTGAAAAGGGTCCCGATATGGCTTAAGCAAGGCGACCTAGAACACTGGGTGTGTATGCAGTTGCGAGGGAGGCTTAGCGTCTAAGCTAGGTCCTTATAGACCGCATACACCGAGTTATTAGGTAGGTGCTTAGCATTTAGCAAAACTCGATCTTCGATGGCGTAATTATCAATGCAACTTCTGCCTTTGATATCCGCTTGTTCTTGCTGTTTGTCTTGGCTATCAGCCATTGTGTCACGCACACGTCTCAAAACACAAAACCGCGTTGCGAACGGTAACAGGGATGATATCAGTAGGCCTGTCTGCTGAATTCCTTCCTACCAAGCCCCTGATCCACGCAGTGATATCGTTAATGAACCGCGTGGGTGCGTGAAATTATTCACGTAGAACGAAGTATACACGGTAGAGGCATGCATAGCGTTATTTAATGCAAACTCCACAAACGGGGGCTGCCTCAGCACAAAGTCGCAGAACGTCTTCAATGATGCGATCGACACGTTCGGTCTGACCGTCGGTCTACGTATAGTCCGCTGTGGAAATGTCCAATCTGGTGCCGTGCAATCGGAATTCGATATAAAAATTTACCTGTGAAATGGAGCTCGAAAAGAGGAAATTGCCACAGGCAAAGCGTGTGGTCGAAACGCGATCATAAACAGCGTTGTCATACCTTTACTATCAATGGTATCCGGCACAGCTAATTAATGAGCCATTTTTATTCACCTGTCAACAAAAGTCACGATGCCGGTGTTACTCGCCGAATCTTTTGGTAGGCCAAACACAAAATCCATACTAATGGACTCCCAACACGGGGAGACTAGCCAGTGGCGCAATAGCATGAGCTGAAGGCTTAACCCGTTGGCAAGTTTCGCATGTGCGAATGTATGTTTTGCCCATTTGCAAAGCTTGGGCCACCTGTAAGTTTTGCTCACGGAGCCGAAGTTTTTTTCTCGACTGAAATTACCACGAAGTAAAGTCATAGAGGATTCGATACTTTAAATCATCATCATAAGGAACTACGATGCGCAAATATCATCCGCATACGTGCAATAATGCAGCCGGCCGCCGTCGATAGAAAATCGATGTAAGTGAGCGCGCAAACGTACCGACAATTTAATGTCCGACTCGGTGCTCTTAAGAGCTCGTCGCAGAGCTACACACTGGTCATCCTTGACGCAAGCCGAACACAATAATCCTGTAATCGATGACGTTAAAGTCGTTTAATGAGAGATTTAGCAATCCAGCCTGCAAGAAAATGCATCAGCCAAAGCATTCTGCTTGTCAGGCTTACATTTCATCGAAATTGTATTCGGCGAAAAAGGATAGTGATCGAGCCAATCTCTGAAAGAGATGGGGGGACTTAATCGCAGTGCGCAATGACGCGTAATCTGTACATATCACAAACGGCTTAGAGCCTTGCAGATGAACTCTAAGCTGTCTAGACTCGAACACAAATACTTGTTCACGCTCATCAGCATGTTTGTAACAGAGCACTGCCAATGGCAAGATCCGATGCGTCACAGTCGACACTGAAAATCCAATTTGGATTCGGCAGTGCCAGAATCAGGGCATGGACGTGTCTATCCTTAACTGCTTTAAGAGCATCATTCTCGGGGCTAGTCCAGCACCGTTTTGTGTATTTTTTTGATAAAAGCCTAAAAATATCAGCGAAATTCTCGCTATGTTTGGGCAAGTAATTGGCAAGACTTAACCACATACGTAAATCCTTTTGTTTCTTAGGAACCGGCCAATCGACTATGGCGTTAAACTTGGCAAGATCCGCTCTAATGCCTTGCTTCCCAATTAAGCACTAAAAAGTCAATTTTTCTGCGCCACAAAAAATGCATTCAGATGCATTGGCATACAAACTATTTGTACGCATCTCTTCTGTTTTGAAGTAGAGACAGTACGCCTTTTAGAGGACGGGACATTCACATTTCAATTTTTTCAGCCTGTATTGCTTCAAAACTACTGCTGTTGTCGAATTTAACATCCGGCAAGGAGTCAGGTAGCTCAACTTCCTTATCCAGCGACCTTTTACTTGTCCTTCAAGTGCATTAGAAAGGTTTGACCCTAAATGTCTTGGCAGACCGCAAATAGTGTCACTATTGACACTCAGTATGGTGCCACTTCGGCCGACCACACTCGGTTGACTTAGACGTGCCACTTCACGTATTATAGGGATATTGCACCCTCGATGACTCGCCCTTAGGCCTACAATGCTTTCAGCATTCGGTAAACCGTTATTCAAACGAGCGTCACTCGAAGGAGTACGTACCGTTCCACCACTTTCTCTTAGTCGGGCTCAAAATTAATGGGTTCAAGATTAAAATAAACGCATACATTCCAATGTGCAAAAAAACTGACAGATTCAGTCAGTGATTTGCGTCAATAGCGCTTTTGTTGCCTAGCATTGATGGGTTCGTGACTCTTCAAAACATTGCTAGGAATTGCGCGCGCCAAAGGTCTTAGACCTCCAATCAATTCATGGCTCTTGGCGTTTAGACCAGGTCATACCAAGGACGAGGTAATATCGCGAATCCAAATCATGGACGAGACAGTGAACCACACTGTCAAAGTCCAGAAACTTTATACCTGAATTCAACGGAAGTTTAGGAACGGTGACACAAGTCCCAGTCGCTAAGCGAACAGTGATTGTATCACTTTTATGCGCTTTATGCGCCTCAACGTATTGTCAATTTTCCTCAAGGCAAAGACGTCGAGCATAGTTGCAAGATGATCCATAGTCAATTAAAATTGACTATGGCTTATCAAAGCCCTTCACAGTCGCTTTGGCGACTAACAAGCCAGTTTGTACTCACGCACCGTGCCAATTGGGGCTAGTTCCTGTTTACTATCACCTCCTAGAGGTTCGACAGAGCCTAGATCTTCCCCAGTAGGGCGCCCCGCACATACTGAGTATCGAAGTTTTCCCGCACTGTACCAGATTTCCGGTATAAGTCGGAGTTGGTGCTCTTTCGAGCTTTTCGCGTATTTTGTATGACAGACCGGACGTAAATGTTTCGTGCTTCCGCAATAAACACATCTACGGATGTTTTCAGTTTTACAAGAAGATCCGTTTCGGTTTTAAATGCTGTTTAAACAGCTTAAAAAGCCTCTTCCTCTTCCTCAACGAAGCTTTTATCCATGGGTTCCGGTCTATTAGATGTTATCCATGTGCTCGAAAAGCTTGTTTGGAAAACAATCGTGCTTACGCGAGCAGACTTAAAGTCGAGAATCTGTACGTAGCGCTATGGCAAGCGTCTCTTCAAAAGTAGCAGGATGAGATCGGAGTAATTTCGTCCGGGCAACGCTCTCATTGAGAACCGTCATAACGATTGTTATACTAATTACTTCTTGCACCGGGTCTTGTTGCATAGATGCAATGTGAGATCTCACCTCCTGGACAAAGTCCCCTAGGGTTCGTTTACCCAGTCGAGTCGCTAGAAGCCGTGCTCGCATGCGAAAAGTCTGACAAGGCGGTGCAAATATGCTAGTCATTTGCTGTTTCAGCAGACCTCATGAAGGGAAAGCGTCGGTTATGGACGTACTGCACGATAGTGCCCACTCTATCGCTCTACCTCCGAGTTTGGAACTGGCCATAGCCACCTTTTGCAATTCTTTAAGAACAAGGCGGAATTAATGGACATCTCCATCTGCTTAATATAAAAAGGAGGTTTTCTTCCTTTTTTTCCCTCAAATGTCTTCACATTTACAGCTAGAGGACGAGTCCGCAGCTGTGAGTCAGGTACAAGATGTACCAAGTTGGCATTGATGCCGCTAAGTTGTCCTGTACCTGACCGATCAGGGGGGATTCGTATCGCATGAAGACTTTAAGCCTTGCATGCAGGAACTCTGGTCCCTGGGAGATAATGAATTTCACGTGTACAAGCCCAAATAACGTTTTGAGCTTGTCATAAGCTGCGTGTTGCGCTTCTGATAGTCCTGAAATCTTTTTTTCAGTGAGGGTTTAGTCTTGTAAAGACTCAGAGGTAGGTTGACTACGGGTGCCACCAAGTGTAGCGGAGATACCTCGCTCCTTAAGTTAGAGGAAGACTTATTCAGTCGGGGATTCTCTAAGTTCCACAGAACTTAAGGGTATAATAACTCAGGGAGTCGTCCAAGCTATTAAAGCTAGTGCCCAAGAGTATATACCTTGAGAAAGGCTTTCATCTCTTACAGATCAATGCTCAAGCCTTAGGAAGGCTCTTAACGCTTTAAAATCAATAGGTGAACTGCAATTTGTTTAAAATTTAATCTAAAACCTTGTTTTAGCTACTTTAACGATAGACTTTGGCCGCCGGATTTATATCTGGCGGCGACCAATTTGTTACCCATATTAAATGGGATTTGAGTCATTAACTATTTTTGGATAGGATAAAAGAGTATTTTACCCATATAGTAAATGTACCACAAGAATGGTTCTCCAACCGATGTGGGCCCCATTTGCTGGGCGTTTAGAAGCGTAAAATTCAAAGTTTTGAATGTCAGCATAACAATAAAGAGATAGTAGGAGGCTAGCAACAAGAACTATAAATTTAGAGCACGTACAGGTAAGCCTTAAAACGTTCAGATCGCACTAGACGAAAATGGCGCGCGCGAAATCCTTTTAGCTACCGCCCACTTCCAAACCATTCATTCTGAAACAAAGTGTCCAATTACATAAGTAGTATCTCCTATAATCGAAAAAATAAATATTATTCCTCAGGAGAGGAAATATAACATAAGTGCAACATTATAGTCTATATTAATTTTGACTTAAATGAACGGGGTGTATCGTTACATAAAATTACACTTAAAGGTTGTAAATTAATATATTATCTGAAGGTAGATAATATTTGAAGAATGTTGCTTTACATAGTAATATTGTAACGGGTTGAAGTTGCCCTAATGTTCCACAGTCCCCGTTAAGTACACTTGGTGTACTTAAGCGGATGGTCAATTACTAAATAATAGTAATTAGACCCAACACTCGGGTGTGGTGCACATTTGTGACCAACCCTTGTGGATGTGATGCACATGGGTGCATTCACATTAGGAGGGATGACGCCCAGCGTCATCCGTGATGACGGCTAGCGTCATTCGTTACGCGAGGTATCTAGAAAGATACGCTCGCAATACATATTAAATGTTATCTATAGAGATATGATTCCAATTGGTAAAAATAGGTATTTGTATTGAATTCTATTAAATATAAATCAGTCTGAAAACTACTTCCTACTTGGTAAGTGCGCACGAGGAGACTGATTACCGCTCCCGTGACGACACTTAACCAGAGTGTTTAGTGTGTTGGGTGTTGGGTGAGGTCGCTAACGCGCCCACCACAACTACCTCACTGCACGCAAGAGAAGCAGGTTTAACCGCTTCCTCGCTGTGCTGGGGTGTGTGCCTAAGTAGAGCGTGGCCGCATTACGACGTGCCCGCCTACAATTCGTTTCAAAAAGATCTCTTGTCATTTAAAGGCGTCAGCTCAGACTTTATGCCACTGTAGCGTATTAAGCCTTGTCTTGAGCCAAACGATGGCTTCTCATCTCTATGGCGATTCTTCCACCGATATTGAGACGCTACGTGCCGCTATTGCCTCGAATACGCTGCCTAAACAAA
>NC_090617.1:3599211-3619132 GCF_004359215.1 Bremia lactucae
GTTTGGATGGGCAATAATGCCGCATCATCACTCCTCATGAGCTCGTTGTCCGCATCACTACTATGAGGTGACGGCAACGGTGTCGACTCATTGTAGTCGACAATGAGCGACGGATCAACATCCTCACTGTTAAAGTGGGATGGATCCTTTAGCCCTGTTAACGCGACAGCCGCAGTGGCTGTCTGCGTTCCGACTAAGGCATTTGACGCGGCCGGCGAATTAACGCGGCGCGTGCGCTTAGTGCGAGGTTGTGTGGGCGTCTTCGCAGACGACCCACCAACGTGGCCCCTTTTAGGTGGCATCTTGGGCGCCGTGTATAGAAACACGTGCGCGAGAGTGATCGAGTGAACTAGCGGCGCGTAAAGCTGCTCGCAGTTCCTCTCTCTACTCTGTCGAATTTAAAAATGTAAATTCGTTCTTAAAGAGGGGGATGGTGTAACGGGCTAGAGTTGCCCTAATGTTACACAGTCCCCATTAAGTACATTTGGTACTTAAGGGGATGGTCAATTACTAAATAATAGTAATTAGACCCAACACTCGGGTGTGGTGCACATTTGTGACCAACCCTTGTGGATGTGATGCACATGGGTACATTCACATTAGGAGGGATGACGCCCAGCGTCATCCGTTACGCGAGGTATCTAGAAAGATACGCTCACAATACATATTAAATGATACCTATAGAGATACACATTTTAATTGGTAAAAATAGGTATTTGTATTAAATTCTATTAAATATAAATCAGTCTGAATATTATTACCCTTTTGGTTTGTGCGCACGAGGAGACGGATTACCGCTCCCGTGACGACACTTTACCAGAGTTCTTAGTGTGTTGGGTGAGGTCGCTTGCGCGCCCACCACAACTACCTCACTGCACGCAAGAGAAGCAGGTTAAACCGCTTACTCGCTATGCTAGGGTGTGTGCTTAAGTAGAGCGTGGCCGCATTACGACGTGCCCGCCTACAATGCGGCTGAGGTAATTTCTAATGGATTATGCTATTGACATTAACATTCCACTATATAATACACAAAATAAGCCAACATTATAATAATTTTTGGCGCAAGGGGTTGCTTGAATTGTTGATGGGCACAATCATGGCAATGACGACTATGTGAGGTGAGCCCGAAGGGCTTTTGACAAAAATGTCGAAATTGTATTCATTCTCTTCATTTCCTCCACGAGGCTTCACTCTTCTGGCTACCAAAAAAATTTCTTGATCTTCTCGCCTAGTACCTTTGCTAATTTCGTATGCTTTCAAACTAAAAAAGCTTAGCGAGTCATAAGGGTCAGTCGTGCATCTGTTGGTGCAGGCGAGCCGATACCATTTGATCGTTTCCTTGTGTTCAGGACAGGACTAGCGACTTTTCATCCAACATTGCATGCTCATCTAAACAGAAGGAGACATTTTTGCCACGTGTAAGAGATTCACTCATTTGAGTGACTTTGAATAAAAAGCGATCAAACGTGTGAGGTCGACCGTCTGCAGGCCTGCCTACGGCGCAATGTTTATTTTTGGTACGATCTCCATACGGCTTTGACCAAACAAGATGCTTATAATTGAAGCTGTTGTAATAGCAGCAGCCACATGCCGCTGCCGTGCTGACGCTTATGCGAGCCTATAAAACTCGGCTTAAACAAACGTTCGAGCCGTCAGTGCAGAATACGGTAATCAAGCAGAGCTTCTGGATTTGAAGCCGAGCATACGATATCTCGCAACCTTTATCATGTGAAAACCTATTGATGAACAGACACATATTAACTGTTCATCAAAGGCCTCGCGGATGACCTGTCAAGACCCACCTGTTCCGTCTCGAATTAAAGACGCTAGATCAAGCGATATTTACAGCGGAACAGAATCACTCGGGCAATTATCGTCCACGGAGACGACAAGAACTCGGAAATCCAGACCAATGGACCTCTGCTAGCGAGAAAACCTAAAAATTATCAGCGTGCAATCGCTGCCTTAAGACACAGCCTACGATATGAGTGAAGTGTCCTACGCCCAGTGCAAAAAAACCCTGAGCGAAGTGATCAACGTCCCGCTAAGAAGAGTGGATGACGCGGGTCCAACGATGTTGCAAAATCGCAGTGGTGTCGTAGGCCGTAAAAACGGTTGGGATCATTAAATTAAGTTGTAATACCTCGTTCATCAAGACACGAACACAGCTCTAGGCTTTGATTGACTCCAGGATTGCAGCAAGGTGAATCAGCTTGCTGAATGGATCGACAAAACACAATTTACCAGTATTCATGTGAGCGTCTATGGGAACCTCAAAGACGAAGTCCATTAATAATGACTGTCTGCTTCTGCCAAATTAGGCAGAGGCTGCAATGGGGCACGGTATGAAGGGCTAAGCCTCACTCGTTGACGACCTTCGGAAGCACGAGTTTGAGTTGCGCACAAACTCATACTGGCGAGGCCTAACCCTTTGACAAATATCGGAAGCACGAGCATGTACTGCTTCCAAACTCATACTGGCGAGGCCAGCTAAAGTCGTAACTTATTGTGAGGTAAGTCTTCTCACGTCCATGATGTTCGATTAATGGTGCATCGTGGCAATCATATCTGATGCAGAAGCGCGAGTCATTGTGACTGAAAACGACGACACGGGGCATTGCCGGTAATGGTTGTATAATATAGTTTGTTGTGTATCGTTCAGTTGAGTATTGATAAAATGTATGTATTGCCTTTAAGGATTGTTGAGATTTTTCTTAGATGACTCATCAACCCTTAAGAGCTTTGTCTTCTTTGTAGCCTTTTCTAATGTCGGCAAGAAATTTTGACGACGAATCACTGGTGTTGCAACACGGAGCTTACTCTCAGTATTAATCGGAACAGCCGGCTTGGTATCATACCGGGACCGAAAGGAACGACCTTAAGCCATTCTGACTTTTATCCACAGAAGCGTTAAGGAGATAGACAACAACCTCACATTTTATTGTGAGAGGTGTTAATTGCTAAAGACGGTGCGTAATGCGCAGATTCCCTGTCGATGACAGGTCTTTTCATAGTCTGCCCGGACTATGCGTCTTTACGCACGGTCCCAAGCAATCCACACAACGAAATGTAGCAAGTGCATAAATATGGCAAGGAGTTCCTTGCCACGTGCTGTTTAATTACGCTTAGCTGCTTACAGCTAATGCGACTGATAGCAGATGACTTGCTCTGCGCCGTCAAAGTCGTATGCATTAGCGCATTGCCAAACGCAAAATTGCTGGCCTCGTAGACCACCTTTTCTGATCTGCAACCGCCGAGACGATGCTGGCAATTGCATCAAGCTTTGCTTAGTATTTTACATGACCGCTTTCGATATTTCGAGTAAACGAGAAAGTTGCACGGCCATCTCAGCGTGGTTGCACAGGTACTTGTACAAGTACGCCGTTAGCCCAATGAATTTCGAAGTCGGTGATGGCCTTGTTCTTTTTTAATCAGAGCGAACGCCGTGTTAACACCCAATAACCCAAGAAGTGGTATACTTCTCGCAGCGAATAAACCCTCTAGGGGTTGGCATGCTTACACGAAAGTGCAAGAGCCTTTCGGACATAGATACGATATATTTTAAGTCCCATTTTCCGCTCATAGCCCGGCTATGAATGAATTCATCACAATAGCTGGTTGCGAAATCTCACACAATTCAACAGATTGGTAACACATCAGTTAAATTAGGCAGGTGCATACTAAACCCCTGCGACATCATTCAATTATTTCACAGTGTAACTTTTGGGGTATAATTGTCGTAAATCGAATAATTTGTTCGCGCATCAGGATCGATAGAACGCATCCATCAGATCCATGACGAAATGATGAAACTTTCTGGCATATACTCAATGATACCGCTCTTTCTCGGAATCGATGTTTGAGCCGTTACCGTTGCAATATTCAACTACTTAAATGCATGCACTATCCGCCATCCTATTGTGGGCATTTGCACACAGGTCGGGCTACGTGGGGAGGTTTACTCCTCACATGGCCAGCTACCAAGCAATCGGCAAAGGACTTGTCGATCGCTAATGCTTGTTCACGAGGCAATGGCTCCTGCATCGTGACACAGTATTCTGAACCTGGTATAAAGTCGAACTCGTACCGAGCGACATTCTAATACGTGGGACATGTTACTTCAAATTCTTTGAATTTGTTTTCAGATACCTGGGGGAGGGTATCCCCCAATTACCGCCGGCTGTATTGCGCAACCACAGCGAGGTCCTCAAATCTCCTATAGAAAAGCATTTTGTTTTCCCTTGTATGCCTGCCGTGTTGGTAAGCATCTTTGCCCCGGTCTGCTTGACTTATTCGAGTGGTAGACCTTCAGCACTGCATTTACTTGTGCACAGACTTTGAAATCTAACACCACAGTGTGATGTGTGGTCATGCAGTCGCACATGACCGACCCACTCACTCATAGTACACCTGGACGCTCCAAGACGTGCACCAGATGGCCATCTGATAAAAAAAAGCCATACATCATTGTAGCGCATCGATATTGCCAATGTATGCATGTCTCGTACATTATGAGCCGTGATATTCGCAGGAAGATATCAAATTGTCATCCAAATTCAGTGCAATGGAATCATCATTTTATTCTTTGCTTTTTAGCGTGAAATCAATTCTGACTGCACGCTTTGTACCGGTTACAGATGCACCTGTTGCAATGAGCACTGACTTCCTCGTCGCGCTCAACGAGCTTGAACGTACAAACAAAACTATAACAAATGGCGTTTAAAACCTTTGCTTGACGTCTCACAATCAACTAGGGCGGGAAGTGACAGAAGTTTTGTCGCTTCGATAAGCAAGGTGATGAAGATAACATCTTGACCAGGGAAAAAAACACGCCGGGACTATGTGTTGGGAGCAACTTTCACCAAGAGGTCTGCAAATTCTATTGGCGTTGCTGCATCACTAGGGCAGTCCGCCGCTAATGACCCCAACCATTTCTAACGTTCCGCCACACCGTTTTGATCTCGCTGCCACGTCTGACCCACGTCCTTGGCCCTTCCTAGCGAGAGGTCGATCACTTAGCTAATAATAATTCCTTACGCTGGGCGTAAGACAATACACTTATTGCGTAGTGCTGTCTCAATGGAAATGATTGCACGTTTGCAATATCTAAGATCTTGAAAAGCGAAATATCTCGCTCTCAACATTGAAGAGATCTATTGGTTCGAGTCATCTGTCGTCTTGGTGTAAGATAGGATTTCGTGTACATACAAGCGTGCTTACGCTGAACTTATCCTGTTCCACTGTTGAAATCGCTTGTTAAAGCGTCTTCATTTCGAGACGAAACAGGTGGGTCTTGACGTGATCATCTGCAATACCTTTGATGAACACAATAATATATGCCTGTCCAACAAGTTTTTTTTACACATGATAAAAATTACGAGATATCGTGTACCGGGCGTTAGCTGAATGTCACGCTTATCCTGCATCAAATCCAGGAGCTCTGCTTGAGTCCTGAGAATCGGCATGTGAGGGCTCAAACGTTTGTTTGAGCCGAGCCTTTAATATTTCTTGCGCCCAAACATATATGGGTCGTGAATGTTGAGCTTACAGACCTAAGTTTTAGCACTTTCGGCCAAATTGACATGCCAAAGTTAACTTCCAACGCATCATCCCGAGTGCGCCGAGCTTCGATGACATCGTCAAAAATTCGACGACCATCGCAAAAAGGAGTCACCTTCGATTGTCTTAAACATGGAGATGTCAATATTCAAGCCTCCAGGTCGTCGCGCAAGTGTCAGCACGGCAGCAGCATGTGACTGCTGTTGTCTCAACAGCTCCAATTATAAGCACCTTGTTTGGCTATAGCCGCATTTTGTTCGTCTAGTTTCAGATCGAAACACATTGCGCTGACGGCGGTCAGCCTACGTCCGAACTTATCCGTCTGACCGTTTTTCATTCAAGGACACTTAAGCGAGTGATGGAACGAACGTGGTTCATTGGACGGACCACGATGCGCTGCCAGGTGAAAGGGGGTATCTTTCGCTTGTGCTACTTGTAACAGGCTATCATACACTGACGAGTAGTTCAGGCAAGGTGCCTCCAATTTCTTTACGTTCACGGAGTGAGAGAAATATTTTAAGTTGCTAAGCGTGGCTCAGCAATAATTGGAAAATATTAAGGAATGCTTATACAGTCCCCCCCTCTGATAACTTATCCCCCAAAGACTTATAACCGCTAAATTGTAGTAGTTGACGTCCACCGTGGTCGCTCTATGGTCGCTTACTTACAGCTTACTTTTATCCGATAACTAATAACCTTTAATACCTTATGGGAAAAAGGATACAATTTATCGCCCGAAGACTTATAACCGCTAACTTATAGGAATTGACGTCCACCATGGTCGTTCTATGGTCGCTTACTTATAACTTACTATAATCTAATACCTAATAACTTATTATAACGTATAGTAAAGAGGTTAAACGTTATCAGAGGGAGGACTTGCGGAAAATGTAAATCTACATTGAATTTATTCAAGTTCTACAAACTAGAGCCTTCTTATAGTCCTGAATATTTAATATATAAATATATATAGCAACATCCATACTTATTGCTCACCGCCCATAAGCGATTGGCAAGGTTTATATAATTGGTGCATAGCACCTAATTGGCAGAATTGTCACGTCTTTGCTACAATATTACCATGTGTGGTAATATTGACAGACAATATTCTCTTTTATTCCTATAAGAAAATATTATGTAACGGGCTGCCCCGTTACAATTATCCGAAATTCTGCATCGTAATTTAGCGAATCGTGTCCAACTTGGATTAAACAATCGGTGAAATACTGATATTCATCAGCGCAGCATCTGTTTGAATGCCCGGCAGGAGCATCAGTACAATACAAAGTTGTACAAGTAACATCTTTTGTATAGAAACATTTGCAAATTCGTATGAAAACACATTACTAAAAATGATGTCGAATAAAAGAAAATTGAAATGGTCAACTTTAGCGAGTTGCTACAAAATAAGTCTTAAACCTCGTATTGCAATAATTATTCGACCTACTCTATATCATGATAACTACCACACAACACCCTTGGTCATTCAATGCTGCGTCTCCGC
The DNA here is from genome assembly GCF_004359215.1 of Bremia lactucae. NCBI lineage: Eukaryota > Oomycota > Peronosporomycetes > Peronosporales > Peronosporaceae > Bremia > Bremia lactucae. The sequence continues at coordinate 3,606,275 of NC_090617.1, forward strand.
TGTCAATATTCGCTCGCTTTTCAGTCCCATTCTGCGCGACGATGGCAATCCACTTCTTCTTCTCTTTCATCTTGTAGAGATTTGAAAATGTATAATTCGCTTACAGGCCAATGCGAGCCATTTCCACGCGAAAATTGTGAAATGCCAAATGTCTTGAAATGGTACGCTTGTGGTCCAACCGTCTACGATCGCGCCCACCTCGGTCATGCGCGAGCATACGTGAGTCAAGATATTCTTCGCCGTGTCGCTGAACGCACGGGTGGCTACAAAGTGCAGCTGGTTATGGGCGTGACGGACGTGGATGATAAGATCATCATGCGAGCCAAGGAGCAAAACGTGCCATTTTATGAATTTGCCCGAGACCAGGAAGACCAATTTTTTACGGATATGGCTCAATTGTATGTAAAATCCCCAACAGCAATAACCCGAGTCAGTGAATATTTGCCGGAAATAATACAATATATTGTCGACTTATTTCAGAATGGTTTTGCGTACGAGGCTTCGGATGGCTCGGGCGTGTATTTTGATACGTTAAAGCTCGGAAAAGCCTATGGGAAATTAGATCCGCAACGACTCACGTGGAAAGACTCGCTATTGGCCGAAAGGAGGACCGTGGGCGAAGACAGTGAGGACGCACAAGGGAAGAAAGATTCACGAGATTTTGCACTTTGGAAGACAATTACAGAAGACAATGAACCATCGTGGCCCTCTCCATGGGGAAAAGGTCGACCAGGATGGCACATTGAATGCTCCGCCATGACGCATTCACTCTTTGGGGACCAATTGGACGTGCACACGGGGGGTATTGACTTGCGCTTTCCTCATCATAACAATGAAATTGCTCAATGTGAAGCCCATAAGTATCCATTACAAGGCAATGCAACTAACCAATGGTGCAATCATTTTGTGCACTTTGGACATTTGCATATACAGGGTCGAAAAATGTCAAAATCGCTGAAAAATTTCATTTCCGTGCAAGAGTTTTTACAAAATGGAAATACTGCGGATCAATTTCGACTTTTTTGCTTACAATACAAGTATCGAGCAAATTTAGTGTACTCGCAAGACCGTATACGCGATGCAGAGGCTATGATCGCCCGTTTACGAGGGTTTGTGCAAAGCGCTGTAACCTACGGCGAAAATCTTCACGAAGCTTCTTCGAGTGTTTCAAAACAATATCAGATTAAGCGATGTGAACAAATTGATTTAAACCTGTTAACCATGTTGTTTAAAACCCGTGCACAAGTCGATGAAGCTCTTTTGGATGATTTCGACACGCCACGAGCGTTACTTCTTGTTTTAAACTTGATTTCCGATAGCAACTTGTATTTAGTAGCCCACCGCCGCAATGTCACGAAAGCGCCGGACGAAGTCCTTGGTTCCGTCCTCAACTTTCTTCTCGAAATGCTCGATCTCTTTGGACTCGAGGGCTTATACGCCGAGTTCTCGGAAATCATGCATCGTCGCTTTCCGAGTCGGAATGCCAAGCAAATTCGAAAAACAACCGAATTGTTCAGTCACAGTCACGAGTATGATTCGCTTTTACGTTCGTTGGTTCAGTTTCGTGCATCTGTGCGCGCAGAAGCGCTGCGAAACCCCAAAGAGCCGAGTACTGCTCGAATACTGGAATTGTGTGATACCGTGCGTAATACAGAATTGCCGCGCTTGGGTATTCAAATTGAAGATCTTGCACCCGGACGATCTGTTTATAAACTTCTTTCACGTGTTGAGCGCCAAGCTGCGGCAGTTGACAAAAAAACAGGTTTAAAACCTCTTGAGCAAAAGCAGCGGAAGTTTCAAACACAAATGCAAATTTCGCCAACGGACTTTTTCAAAAAAACACCCGAATTTATTGGTCGATTTGATTCTTTCGATGCCAATAATTTCCCGACTCATGAAAATCAACTTCCCTTGACAAAAAGTCAACGCAAAAAATTGATCAAGAAATTGACGAAATATCAACAATCTTACACAAAGTATTGGACCGATCAACGAAACGACTAGAACTTTAGAAATCCACGACTACAATTTCTTACTTTTTACTCGATAGAATTAAGAAAAAGTAAGATACACACAAAAAGCGTTCCATACGTCGTACTGACGAGAAAAATTACCGAAAAACAAAAAAAAATTGCCTATAAAAGTGAACACGAGACTTGCTATCGGCCATATAGTCGTCTCTTGAGTCGGTCGTCCTACGAGAAGACAATTCCAATCGTGTCCATTGACAAGGCAATTTAAAACCACATGGACAAGTTCTCTCTTCGTGACGATCGTAATCGCGATTGCCGTAATTGTCGACGACTATTGCGCAATATTTCCATCGTGGCAAGAACTTTTTGAAGAAATTCGGGCACTTGCATTGTCTTGTCCGTTGCCCGAAGAACGGAAGGAAATCCTAATTTCTTTGCAATCAAATTGCCAATTAATCGAGCACATCGTCCATTGCCATCGTAAAAAGGATGAATATAAAACACGAGCACCGCAAAGGAATAGTAGGCACAGAGCAATGGACGTTGCTCCCATTGGCACGTGTCATTAAGCGTCTCAATGTATTGATTTAATGCACGCTCAAGCTCATGAGCTGGCATAAAGACTCGATAGATTCGAGGCGAGGCAAATCCGACGGCCAATTCGGTACGAAGCTTCCCAGCGTGACCGCTAGAAGTGGGTACTAGACATTCATGCAATGCAAAGAGCTGGTTGCGAGAAAGAATACACGTTGAATCCTCGATAATCTCATGAACAATTTCAAGCAAGTGCGTCCACGTTTGGTCGGAAGATGGAGTTGAACGGGTCTTTGGAAACTCATGAGTCGAGCCAATTACATCGTACAAATCACTGGACGTGAAAATCGCCGGTTTTGTCCGATCACAACATTCTCCAAGCTCTGTCTTTCGTTCAAAAGCATCGTATTCACTTTGAAATGTTGTCAACAACTAGTACAAGTTTTGAAGTGGCATGAAATACTATACACAAGGACAAAAAAGAAATAGGGCGTACCTGTTGTATTGTACGGTAAACGGGCGAGTGTGGCTTCTCTACTTGAGTACATAGCGGTCCCTCTATATCAGCAAAGACGGTTAGTTCGCCCCAAAAGTGCATTTGAAAATGTTCTTGTACCATTCTTTGATTGAAATGAAGTTGTTATTAAAGGGGTCGCTGGAATTGGGTCTCGACCTGGATGGATATGACCTAAAAAAGAAGAAAAACACGCAAGTTTCTTCGACTTACAAGAATCAAACCAACAACCACATTACTTCGTACCAGCGACGTTGTATTGACACAAGACACAATCAAAGCTGGATGTCTGATCTCTAAACGCCGCTCCTGCATCCAATTTAACATGATCTTCTTGATTAAACGTCGCACTTGTGTCGTCAATCTTTCCTTTTGCTGGATTTCTTAACAAAGTATCAACTTCCATCGAAAGTTCCTGGATATCCGTAAAGACGTGGCCTTCCGTTGGACTGACGGTATACAAATACTCCAAATAATACTCTACATGCCCGAGCAAAGCCTTTTTCGTCCGAATGTTACCACCACACTCTTCAATGACATCCTTTATAGATACTGAGTCCTTACAACGAGATTCAATTACTGCTTCTTGAAAAAATCCATTACGAAGCAGCAATACAAGCGCGCGCAAGATCGGAATTACCGCAGCATGATCTTCACTACTCATGGACGTTGCCAATGTATCTACCAAGTCAAAAAGTCCCCACTCGAGTGCAAGTGGAAGCGTATCACAACCTTCCACTACATTCAACACCTCACACAATCGTTATCAAAAAAACAACCCATTAAAATCAATAAATAACCAACACGAGACGTACAATCATCACGTGAAAGAAATGAATCCGTCAGCTCGCCGTTCGCTGTAATGGCGTTCTCGAGAGACTGGCAATACTGAAATCGAGGAATACATTTCGTGCTACCACGACTTGACTCGACAACTTCCTGTCGAAGCGTGGCTAGAATCGTTACGGAACGTAAGACTCGTTGCATTCGTTGGACCACGTGTATATCTTCCTCCATGGCCTGATACGAGTACCACGATAGCACTGCAACGGTCGAGAGTTTCCAAATCATTGGAACCGAGACACTTGTTTGAATGCCAGCCACGCGAGCGTGAGGAAGAAGAAAGAATTGTGACTGCTGGACTCCGTGTAAATGGAGCCACTCGGGCGATTGGCCACTATAGACACTTCCAATATGACCTTGACCAGGATCAATCATGACTACGGACGAGACTTTGCGGTACTTTTGAATCGCCTCCATCGACGCTACACGAGGTCCTTCGTTTAAATGTGTTGGCGTTTGTTGCAAAAGTAACAAACTGTTTTTATGCCAGATACTATGCGTCATTAAGACGCAATTCGTGGCATCATTGCGTACAGGACAATAGACTTGACCCATAACCCACGGACCCTACAAATCAATACAAAAAGCAGAACACACACACACATTCAACGCGTCAATGGCACAAAATAACAAGCGTATATCGACTTGCGTTTGTATACTCGTGTCAGAACTCGTAGCGTATACTCCAATGCTTTCGCCAACGTCGCACTATCAATGGAATCGACCGCAATTGTGACGCGAGACCCACTTTCATTCGCTTGATTCGCAATGAGCAAGTTTGCCACGTCGTTGTGAGCAAAATCAATGGCATCCGACAATGGCGATGAACCCCATCGGTCCATCACGTTTACATTCGCACCACACTCGATCAAGTACTTGACAAGAAACCACTGACCTTCGGCACTGGCAACATGTAAGAGTGTCCGATGGTCGTAATCTTGAACATCAACTGGCACAAATGCTGGCACAAATTGTTTCAAAGTCTCGACCTCTCCTCGTTTCGTGGCTTGAAATGCCATGGCAATTTGGGAAGGAGTGGCATGACTTGTCTCGACACGAGAAGCTGTGGCAGTGACTTGATACGCACGCAACATTTCCGCAATTAACACGTGGTTGTTTTCCATTGCAATACTCATAGGAGATCGTCCAAACGAGTCCACCACGTTCGTCTTCACGCCAGCGGACAAGAGCAATTCAATCATATTTACTTGTTTTGTTTCAACTGCGACATGCAACGACGTACGTCCAAGCGCATCGGTGACATTCACTTCCATTCCACTAAGCCATAAACGCTTGACTTTCTCGGTATTTCCTTCTTGAATGACCTGAAACAACGACGTTACATTGGGCTTGGATTGCCTTCAAAGACAGCATCAATTAGCTCTTTTGTGGCCACTTTGACAACGAAAACTTGCACGTACCGTGTCCGTTTACTCTTGTCTTTTAGAACGCGTGATTGCGTGTCGCTTTGGTTGTATGTTTTGCGGTCCAAGAGCCGCAAAAGTGCCGCATTGGTCGTCTCCATGGCGCAATCAATGGGAGAGCGTCCCCATCGATCCAATGCGTCCACATTCGCACCACATTGTAGCAAATACGCCACCATTTCAAGCTGTTCGTCACTCACGGCGATGTGTAAAGGGGTTCTACCAACGAATACGACGGTTACCACAGACACGACCGACTTCAAAACGGACCGTACCGCTTGTCGTAATCAGCGGCATTCACATCCGCGTCGTAGTCCTCACGCAGACGACGTATTGCGGCGAGATTTCCCTCCGCGGCGGCCCAGCACATAGCCGTCGAGTGCATGGCGGTCCCCGTAAAGTTCATCCCGTATTTCACAATCTTTTTTTTTAAAAAAATCCAATTTGTTTTGTAGTTTTTTTTCTAAGTAACTCTAAATCCTTTTTATTACTAAAGTGGCCGACTTCACTCGGGGCAAAAATGATTCGCGTGCTTCATCTTCTCGACTTGCTCGCGATCCTCTTCGAAACGCTCACGAAGTCGCTTGAGCTCTGTCTCACCCACACAATTCATCACAAAGCAATTAAATTAATGTCAAGAACGGTTTTCGTGCAATTTTTTTCACGTACGATCTCGCTTTTTCTCGCGAGTTTGAAATCGATAAAAGTTGCTCAGCTCTTTGCTTTTCTGTTTCTTCGCTGGTCTTGATAAAACGTCCTCACTGCTTCGCTTCTTGGTATTCACGACCGTTTGAAATCCATCTTCTTGCACCTGATTCTTCACCTCTTCCCGACGTCGCGTATTCTCGGTCTCGAGCTTCTCAAAAAGTGCCATATAACGATCGGCCACGTCCTTGATCGCTACAATTCCTGGACGGTTCTGACGATACGTGGTCGCGTAGGCTGCCCATTCGCTATAAGTGAAAACTAGAATCGTGTTATGCAATGCATTTTAGTAGTTACCTTGGAGTCCAGAGGATTCGCTCGGTGCAGGGGTCTCGAGAGCGTCAACGTGGAGCAATTGGTCGAGTGAGTTTTTTGTTTGAAAAACCACATGTGCTGTGCGCCCATTCGTTCCAGCGCCTTTTTCCGCAACTTTATGACTCGAATGCTCCGTTTTGCCTAGCGTAATGTTCTGGATGGCCCCCAGCGGCCCTAAACATGCGCGCAGCCACTGAACGGACGCATTGGCAGGCAGGTTCACGAAGTAAGCAGTATACCCAGCGGCCAAAGCGGTGTCAGCATTGGCCTTCACATTGCTGTCGGACTTCTTCGCTTCGTGCTTCTTCACGTACACGAAGCGCCGAAACGGGCTGTGCGGAAGTGGCAGCGCAATGGCGTGGTAGCCGCCAACACCCTTGGCAGACATTGCGACGTTTAAGTACCACTTAAAGCAGTTACATAGGTGGTGTGCAATACACAAAAGAGCAAGCTTGGAAAATAAGATAAAAACAAGAAAAGAAAGTTTAGCGTTGATCTGTCGACATTTGTGCGGCAATTAGTACGTGTGGTATATTGGCTCAGTTAAGAAGCGTTGTCAGTAACACCATAACGAGCTACGATATGTCATAATTCTATGAGTCGATACATAACACGTTTGAAAAAAAAAAAAAAACAGAACCATTTGTCTTGTTACATACTCAATCGAGCTATTCACTATCTGAATTATCACGACAAGCTCCGTGAACCCCCCTTCTACTCCTTAATTGCGGTGATCTTCTCCTTTTCCTTTTTTTGCATGTGATGCGCGTAGATTCCATAAATGCTAAGCAACAGTAAAATGGTCCCCCCACTGTATAAGGCAAGCTTTTTGGACTTGCTCGTAACCTTTGGATTCGCTTTGACCATTGCCTTTGCAGCTGCTAACGCTGCTTCATGCGCGTCCTTCGCAGCACCTGAAAGAACAGCACCTTCGACAGACTTCACATTAAGTAACTTGTCAATTCCTTGAGTGACTACTTTGCTAGGGTCGAGACGACGACCTCCATAATCAGATCTTCGAATGTTCGTGAGCGTAGTCATGACCGATTCCTCAGCACTGGCGAAGCTAGGACACCACGCGACATAGGTGGCACTAAGCAGAATAATGAGCAGACTCGACTGAATCGTAGAGACCATCCAAGCTGTGGCAAATACGACGCTCAAGACGGTAACTGACGAGCAAAATTTGATTGTGGTGTCATCAAGTGGCCACTCGCTTTTTTAAACGCACAAGCTTCGAGTCAGCGTACCAGCTGGTTTGCCAATCCGATTAGCTTTCTTATCCAGAAACGAATACCAAGGATTCGAAGAGACAATTCTGTAAATTTCAAGTGAATAGATAAAGCAATCAACCATACAAGCTACGAGAACCGCGACACACGAAGATGATGATGCCATTGTCTACCACGAATTGAAAGCAAAATCCTCTTAACGCCACAAAAGTGTGCTCAAAACGCTTTTCGCGTTTTGAAAAATAAAATTCATTTCTTAACAATGTCGTTTATCTTTTTTCTTGCTCTTATGGATAGATAGGCCGACGCTCACACCGATTTTACCGTGTTCAGTGCAATCTGATCCACTCGCACAACGTCAAGCCGTGCATCTGGCTCTCGATGTCGACAGCTTGGAAATTACGTCCAGCCTGTCTTAATTATACCATTTTGAAATTTGCCAACCGGATAGTGTTGCGGAGACCTCCCATCTAATGCGTCTAAGCGTCTTCTTGGCCGTCGGCGTTGCTCTCGTGTCGTCGAGACTGGATACAACCGTACAAGCTGCAGATGCGCAGGTGAAGGAGCGACGGTTGAATATAGTACAAGCTGCTCAAGAGGCTGCGGAGAAAGGCGCAGCAAGTTTTCAATGGGGTGTCAATAAAGTCTTGAGGAAAACAGACGACACGTATGGCGAAGCCATCGCTACTGCTCTTGCTAAGAAAAAAGAACTTGTCGATCCAACGAATCTTCGTGCCGCGGGAGGGCCCCATGTCGACGATATTGCGAAGAACGTCGACGGTGTTGTCCCCCCCGTCAACGTTGTAAATAAAGAAGTGGATGAAGTCGCTAAAAACGTCGACAATGTTGCCAAGAACGACGATGTCGTCAAATCCCTCACTAAAAAAGAGGATGAAGTGATTCCCAATAATAAACTTGACGATGTGCTCAACCCGACCCCGAAAGCATTGCCAGGCACATTGGAACATGTCTTTGAATCCGTCAAGGCCCTTGCAAATGCGAAAGCAGTGGGTGAAATGCCTAATAAGTTTACGGACGAAGCTCTCATGAAAATTACCAAAAAATTGGTAAAGGAGACCTACAAGAATCCCTCAATGGGTGCCAAGTTTAAGAAGGTTCTTTTGTGGCTGTTTGGTGGTACCCTAGTGGGACTTGGCTTCTATGGTGCTCATCAACTTTCTCAGCAAGTCTTTCCATCGCCTCCAGAAAAAGTTACGACAAAAGTGCACAACTAGACGTCGATTTCGAGGCCATTTTGTCGTGGACGCGGTGTCACGGAAGCTCGCGACAGCTTTGGAGTTGATATAGGCGAACATAGGTGTAGATTAAAATGGTATAAACTCGCAGCATATTCTTTGTATGTCGTTATGGGTGGACGACGAACGCTTGACAAAGGGTATGCCCTTCCTGCCACGTGCGAGCTAGATTTCTTGATGGTCTTCTCCTAGATTACTAGGTATATTATGTTGCTTGTATATAGCTCTGTTCGGCGATGCAAGTGGGTTAAGTCACTTTACTCTGTTGAGTTTACATGTAACCTACTCATAATTTTGGTACAAGGCACGACTCGGAGTATATTTAATTAAGAATCCGACGTACCGTATTGCGCTCACGCATGTAGGCAAACAAGGCATTAACGACGCATATCTTTTAGCCTCGCAATTCGCTGTTCTGTACTCCAAAAGGAACGGGCGATTTTTAAGACCAATTCGTGGAGCTCTTTCAGACAAATACAATTGACATAGCACATTTCGATGGACAGATATAAGCTAGTAAAAATCCTTTAACGTGTCGTTGCGTGATGCCTTTCCAAGAAGACTTGGACTACTGACGGAACGTTCATTGTACGTAATGCCAGCCGCTAGGGTTGGGTGTCAATCTTTTTTTTCGTCTTCTTTTTAAAATCAAGACGGTGGGGTGTGTCTCAAAGCCTTTAATGCAGAATAACCAAACAATTCAGGTAGAAAGTTTTAATGAAGGGACATTTTCGACGTTTTGCGTGGATTGAGCGAGGCGAAATGATGCAGCTGTCTCGAGATGGCAACAATGTTGTATGGGTAACTTTGTTCGTGCTGTTGCTTGTCTTGTTTAAACATTGAATGGCCACAATATCGACGCCCTTCAAGAAACCTCAAATGTCGGTTGCACTGGATATCGGACCACTTCGAACATCGCTTCTTACGAGTGCAGGAATCGCAGCATTGCTCTAATTGTGGTGTGAGTTCAAAAATCAATTGAAAGTATACAAGCACTGCATTTTGATGAATACCTGGATATCAATAGCGTCTTAGTGGTCCTCCCCGTAACGCCCTGCGTTGTTACAGAACGGTGTGAATATTTGTAGCGGTAAAATGTATCACTTCAGCAATCAAATAATCTGAAATCCAAGTACAAGGAAACTGGGCCACAACGCAAAATGGTACCGGATGTTATTTTTTTGTCATGCTGTTTCTATTTCTACTCTGCCATACTGTTTTGGTGGAAGTCGATCACTAAGATCGACCATAACGGGATTGCATAAACATTATTATTGCACGATATCGTTAATTTGTAAAGAAAAGCGCTTCCAATAATTATTCGGCTTGTTAATGTACCACATGGATTAAAACCTCGTAACTTGTGAAAAAAATGCTTGAAACGATAAGTAATCATGTTTACAAAAAAAACGTTTCGACAATAATATATTGATCGAGACCCTATATCGTATCCAAGCCAGTCTGCAGAGCACTCTTAAGGACTTTGAGTGTTTCTACCTGAGCCGCCGTGCGAGTGCTTTCGTCTTGGCACTTTTCCATCCGAGCCTTTGTATAGAGTTCAGGATTGGTACCTTCTTCAATCATCTTGAGCACTTCCAAAGGAATCGACGCGCTATACTCCACAGCCGCTCGATCAGCATCGTGGAGTAGCTCGACGTAGCGCTGAGCTTTCTCGCTCATGAAATTCAATTGCTCTGGTCGAAAGTCTGCAACACCAGTTGCAAGCTGATCCAACGTTCGTATAATGTTTACTAATGTCTCGAGCAGTTTGGGTGGCAAATGGTTCACCACATCGTCTTGAAGAAGCGCTGGACCCGGTTCAAAAGCTTCGGCGCTCCCACTGCGGCTTACTAGAGCAATTTGCGGCATAGTGGTGCGAGTTGTGCCAATAGCAGAGTGTCCCGTCGTGGTGGATAGAGTTTTAGGCCGAGGCGGCGACGCACTAGGTGTGAATGGGGCTAAATACGGACTGGCTCCCACCTGGGCCCGTCGCTCCTGTGGCTCCGCGGCCGACGATGCCAATGGTGTGGGCTGCATGCTAGAGGACAAGACTGATCCAATTGGCTCTGCCAAGGGAGGAAGATCGGCTAGAAATTGGTCAGGTTCATTGTCCATATCAACGTCCTCGGGGGTCTTGGTCGAGTCCATTAGGGAGAAAAAACCAATTCATTGGAATAACTTAAGTCAATGCAAGAGCCTGCGAAGATTTATGCTGTTTTCGATTTTACCTACATGCCATCTTGTTTTTATTATCATCAGGAGGTTTCTAAACGACTATTTACTTGCATTTACATTACGGTTGCTGCTCATAATTTCTTAGATAAGGCGTCAAGCTACCTTTATCAATCATATATGCTATGCTGGTTATTGACAGGGTTCAAATTAATTGTGAATTCCTGTTTTCATGTAACAATATAAAACTACCTCAATTGTAAGACAATTTCACCTCGAAGCGCTTGATGTTGAGACGATTGTGCTGGTAACGCGAAAAATAATCCGCATTAAATGGATTGTCCATGAGTTTTAAAAGTCTCATCGACAGGAGTCAATACGGTCACAATAGAAATGACTATCAGGTCGATTGAAAGTAGAGGCACTGCACTGCGTAAGGTGCGATTTGGTTTATCCTATGAATTAGCTTTTTGCCTTTAACAATAAGATTGATGCTGAATTTCATAGTGGTATATCGTGACAATAAGAGCTTTATTCAAGCTCTGACTAACATTAAATTAACAAAATTCCCATCTATATTCAGCTTTGCATAGCTCCAAGGTAAACTGCAAGAAAACGACAACCCGAATGTCCTTCAAAACTCTTGAGGGTGTGGTATGTAACGGGGCACTACGACTTGTACTGTTTCAGTACAAGTCCACTTCGCACTTCTTCAGTTGCGAGTGGTGCCTTACGTTAGTTGACGTACACTGTATGTAACGGGCTAGAGTTGCCCTAATGTTACACAGTCCCCATTAAGTACATTTGGTACTTAAGGGGATGGTCAACTACTAAATAATAGTAATTAGACCCAACACTCGGGTGTGGTGCACATTTGTGACCAACCCTTGTGGATGTGATGCACATGGGTGCATTCACATTAGGAGGGATGACGCCCAGCGTCATCCATGATGACGGCTAGCGTCATCAGTTACGCGAGGTATCTATAAAGATACGCTCGCAATACATATTAAATGATATCTATAGAGATATCATTTTAATTGGTAAAAATAGGTATTTGTATTTAATTCTATTAAATATAAATCAGTCTGAAATTTACTACCTACTTGGTAAGTGCGCACGAGGAGACGGATTACCGCTCCCGTGACGTCACTTCACCAGAGTTCTTAGTGTGTTGGGTGAGGTCGCTTGCGCGCCCACCACAACTACCTCACTGCACGCAAGAGAAGCAGGTGCAAACCGCTTCCTCGCTGTGCTAGGGTGTGTGCTAAGTAGAGCGTGGCCGCATTGCGACGTGCCCGTCTACACTTACCAAGTAGGTAGTAAATTTCAGACTGATTTATATTTAATAGAATTAAATACAAATACCTATTTTTACCAATTAAAATGATATCTCTATAGATATCATTTAATATGTATTGCGAGCGTATCTTTATAGATACCTCGCGTAACTGATGACGCTAGCCGTCATCATGGATGACGCTGGGCGTCATCCCTCCTAATGTGAATGCACCCATGTGCATCACATCCACAAGGGTTGGTCACAAATGTGCACCACACCCGAGTGTTGGGTCTAATTACTATTATTTAGTAATTGACCATCCCCTTAAGTACCAAATGTACTTAATGGGGACTGTGTAACATTAGGGCAACTCTAGCCCGTTACACCATCCCCCTCTTTAAGAACGAATTTACATTTTTAAATTCGACAGAGTAGAGAGAGGAACTGCGAGCAGCTTTACGCGCCGCTAGTTCACTCGATCACTCTCGCGCACGTGTTTCTATACACGGCGCCCAAGATGCCACCTAAAAGGGGCCACGTTGGTGGGTCGTCTGCGAAGACGCCCACACAACCTCGCACTAAGCGCACGCGCCGCGTTAATTCGCCGG
>NC_090617.1:3645582-3669342 GCF_004359215.1 Bremia lactucae
CCGGCGAATTAACGCGGCGCGTGCGCTTAGTGCGAGGTTGTGTGGGCGTCTTCGCAGACGACCCACCAACGTGGCCCCTTTTAGGTGGCATCTTGGGCGCCGTGTATAGAAACACGTGCGCGAGAGTGATCGAGTGAACTAGCGGCGCGTAAAGCTGCTCGCAGTTCCTCTCTCTACTCTGTCGAATTTAAAAATGTAAATTCGTTCTTAAAGAGGGGGATGGTGTAACGGGCTAGAGTTGCCCTAATGTTACACAGTCCCCATTAAGTACATTTGGTACTTAAGGGGATGGTCAATTACTAAATAATAGTAATTAGACCCAACACTCGGGTGTGGTGCACATTTGTGACCAACCCTTGTGGATGTGATGCACATGGGTGCATTCACATTAGGAGGGATGACGCCCAGCGTCATCAGTTAGCGAGGTATCTACAAAGATACGCTCGCAATACATATTAAATGATATCTATAGAGATATCATTTTAATTGGTAAAAATAGGTATTTGTATTTAATTCTATTAAATATAAATCAGTCTGAAATTTACTACCTACTTGGTAAGTGCGCACGAGGAGACGGATTACCGCTCCCGTGACGTCACTTCACCAGAGTTCTTAGTGTGTTGGGTGAGGTCGCTTGCGCGCCCACCACAACTACCTCACTGCACGCAAGAGAAGCAGGTGCAAACCGCTTCCTCGCTGTGCTAGGGTGTGTGCTTAAGAAGAGCGTGGCCGCATTACGACGTGCCCGCCTACAGAAAGTCTTCCTCTGACTTTAGGAGCGAGGTAGCTCCGTTACAATACTTTTTTTCGGAAATAAGAATTTGTTTAATAGAAATATTGGTTTATTGCATTTGGTTCGGTTACAAGTAACAGCTGGGAGCTTAATTTTTTTTCCGCCTAGTTAAATTTCCGCTGCAGTAGCTTTATATAGATACATATAATCTGCCTACTATCAGGTTTCTGTTTTTTTATCGGAAAGGGTCGTAAAGAATTTCCGAAATTCTTATCTTAGCCAAGCGGCTGAAATGTTTTAAAATAGAAACATTAAAACCTACACCGTAGTGGCCCGTCACAGCTTCATCAACAAACGTCCTCTGTGACCGCGCCCAACGAAAGTGAATATTAACGAAAAGCTTTCTTAAATGATGTCTTTGTCGTTTCAGCAGAGACAAAAGTAAGTACGCGCACGTGTCTCCTAATAATTTAGCACGGCGATATCGAAGCAAATAGTTGCACCCTGATGTCAAACACCATTTAACACTACATGTGAATGAAATCAGATTGTGGTGGAATTGTGCAGTGTCCAGTTGTAACATTGTCCCGAAGCTCCTTGAAAAATGGTTCTCCGTCTGTTTTCCTAAGAAATAAATCGACTATGGCCGAAACATAGAAAACCTTTTTTTAGATTGCTTCATCACTTCCTGTCTATCTTACTTATGGTGCCGATGGGACGAGTGCGATTTTTTGAGATAAAACATCGAAAGCTAAACTTAAACTTTCGAGTACGCATGTTTCGCTCGCGCATTGTCGTGCTCGTTTTGCTACTGCTTTATGGCGTTCGGGGACAAAGCAATAGCACACAGTCTGGCTGTGACGTCTGTGCCAGCACAGGTGACTGCTCGAAGGCTTATAGCGGAGAGCCAGGTCGATTCTGCGGAAATTGGCTCGATCAGAAGCGTAGCCGCCACCCGTGCTGCTGTCCAAACGACGCTATTTGTAAAGTAGCGAAATATGACTGCAATTGTGGCTACGTGGAAGAAGATGGTTATGGCTTAGTGTGGCTTTGGTATTTACTAGGGTCCCTCGCACTCCTACTGTGCTGTTGTAGCTGCAGTTTTGTAGCATTCAAGCGAGCCAGTGACCACGGTGCAGACAGTTTCATTCCGGTGGCTACGCCTGTAGATGGAGAATACTATGGCCGAAGAAGTGCTCGAGGGGGTGGCATGAGCGCTGCTACAGGCGCTGCACTCGGTGGCACGGCTGGTTTTGTAGGTGGTTATATGATTGGAAACTCGTTGGCGACTTCTGGCGACTCTCGAGTCGATGGAGGAGGATGTACTGGTGGGTACGGAGGCAACAATGGCGGTGGCGACTTTGCCGGTGACTTTTGATACGTAATTTACTAAAGTAGACATTTGAGTGTGAATATTGATTTTTTTCGTGTCAGGATGTAACTTTTCGACTTTTTTTAAGTATACGATAAATTGTATATGACCGTGTTGACATCATATTAAGGATACATCGGAAAAAAATTGTAGCTCAGTAAAAGTGCAGGGTATCCTGCGCCAGAACATGTAGCTTCCGGAGCCATCTTTTTATTCTGTATGGTCAGGCTTCTGTTTGAAGTCATCATTGTGATACATTTGTTGATAAGTCACAATGTTTTGAGATGTAGCAGTGGTTAATATATGATATGTGTCGTAAACAATCGAAGTAAACGATCCCTGGATCTTGGACATGTTAATTTTTAAATTTTCTGCTCGCTGCACATTTTGCGAATGACAGAAAGAATGCTTAGGTGACGGTGAAAATAATTAAATTATATTTTTGCATGACAACCGAGGTAGCAAATTTCGCAGGTATATGGATAATGTGCCGGTAATTTTTGCCTGCTTGTAGATGATTGCAACTGAAGAATTATTTAGATTGCTATGTAGGGTAAAATTTACCCGATTTATTCCCGCGAAGCAAAAAGATCACGTCTTTTGTCCTAAACAAAGATGCTTACAGCATATCGTTAGCAATTTTCAATTTCAAAGATGCTGATGGCGATTATTCGCAAGTGCAGCTTATATCGGTAGATGCACGTAAAATATTTATGCTGCTGTCCGAAGTGTGCCAAGTGCTCGCAATACTTGCTCTTATGCCCAATGTGCCGCCAAGTTAAATCACTAAATCTACAGCCTTAGATGATCCGTTCGAGGATCTCATATCGTGTCCAACATACTTTTAGAGACCTTCGCGATATAAAGTCAGGATCAGCAACACACGCAGTTGCTTCAAATAATAAGAAATGGAATGAGATGCATGCTACCGTTTGCCAAAATTACTCGCGAGGTGAGCTCCGCTGCAGTAATATCAATCATGATGGAGGCATTACTCCGAGTCGTATCCGATCGCATATGTTAGCGTGATCATTGAGCTCATTTTTATTACGCACTAACCGCGGACGTCGTGGATAGACCAGACCAAATGTGTTGGTATTATTGCAATATTGGCTTGAGGATTCGTGTAACAAATATGGATTCTGGTCGAGATTTCTACTATGAATTTATCGATAATAGTTTTAGGGAATTGCTGCGGACACACCTCCAAAAAAGGAATTTTGTCTACAGGTATAAATTTCCCCCAAAAAAACAAAGTAATTTCTTGAAATAACAATTAATTACTAAACAAACATTTCCGTAGCGCGTTAATTAAAAATTGGGGAGATTTATACCTGAAGACACAATACTTTTAGAGGTGTGTCCGTAATGTTGCCATTAAAACCAGGTGCACCTGGAGTGATCTTGCTTCCTCTCTTGTCGTTGTGTGCAAGAGCGCAGCATATTCTTGACGTTACACGTGCGTCGTAGTATCTCCATTGATTGATTCAAACATTTGCAATTTTTGATGCGGTTGCAAGGTTAGACTGCGTCTATAGCAGTTATGTTTTGAATAATAAGCGCAAGTGTCTTGATCGAAGCCATCGACAACGACTGGATGCATTACAATCTTTTTACGATGTGACAGTATTTTTAGCTTGCTCCGGCTTAGAATCGTCAATATCTCTCTCGACAATTCATAAACGCGTCCGTGACGTCGTCGGTTCGTTTTCATAGTGAGAAATGTCGAGTCAAATAGCGATTCTATGAGCTCAGGAGAAAGCGCTTCTGTGAGCTCAGGAGTAAGTCTCTTCTAACTTTTTCGCTTGCACGTACTAATGGCGATTGTCTCACTTAAGATTAGCAAGAAACCGTACAGATTTGACAATTTTGTGGCTCAAAAAAATTATGCCTTCTTGTTTAATGAAAAGCTCCTTCTCCCGTTGGAAATTTTTTAGAGGTGATACTTATTCGTTCAGTATGACTTTCTATGCTTTCACAGCTGGATGCCCATACACTTCTTATTGTGATTTCCAAGTAAAAGAAAAACCGAATAGTTTTATCAGCTCACGGACTTGCTTTGTGGATCTGGATCGTCTTCTAAGCTGCGTCTATTAAAAGGCAGCAGCGCCAATTGTAGCGCGCCACGCGGAAAAACACCAGCAACGCGTTTCTTAACGACGTTAAAACAGCTTGATTGGGGCCAAGATCAGCATGCACAAAAAGCACAATTGAGTTTGTCCGTCTGACGGACTCCGTCAATGTGTGCGGTATACCACGTGACATGAAGTGCAGCACAGCGCAAGGGAGTCGCAGGACTACCATCTGTGGCAAAAATGGCGGCAACTCGTTTATTGTCGGCTGCAATGTAAGTGGCTTGCTGCTCGCAAGTGTACGCATGCGATGCGAGCGATAAGGGCTTGCAATCTAACGACCGATTCGACACTTCGAGCAGTGCTTGGCATAGTACATGTGTACGAATACCCTCGACTTTAATAAGGAATGAACGATAAAATAGTGCAGCGAAGCCGAAGGCAATCTGCACAGTCTGATTGGATGTGCGCCACAGAAAGGGGTGTTCCTACCGCTTTAAGACTAAAGAATAACTTGTAAGAATCGCTAAAATACTTTGCACAAGTATATTAATCGCATCTTATTCTTCGACATGTTGCAATTTGTTCAGTCATACACGTGAGGGAAAAGTACGATAAAGAATCTTCGGTGGTCGATTGCAGAATTAAATCGATTCCTCCTGTGCAAATTTTAGAAATTCCAGCAATTGAGGCTCTTTGATCCTCTATAGGATATGAAATATTCATTAAAGAGTTTTGAATAAAATTGAGTGGCCCGGCAAAGATCGGGATGCTCCATGCCCCTGTACTGTACTCAGCTGCACTCGTTCATGCTTACTCCAGCCGCCCAGACTGCTCCTCTCTTACAAAAGTCAGCTGGTAACTTAGTGCTAGGGACTTAAAAGTACCATCTGCACGTATTACCAGCTACGGGATCGGCACAGCATCCCGGAGAGCATCTCATTCAATATTATCGGAAGTGTCCATCTGCTAGGTGCAACTAAGCTAGACAAGCCCGCGCCAAAGCTTTCTCCACACGCACGTGCTTGCTCCCCTACGATCGGGCGACTGACGTACAGGATTGTTCGATTGTGGCTGGAACAAAGGAAGAACAATCCGTTGGGCACTCAATCGTTTCGGGAGTCTAAAGAGCCACGTTACACTGTATCAAACATATCTCCCCATGGCCTCCATCCCCAGAATGGATGCGTAGAAGCATGCCACGGTGTGGCGCCTCCACAGTTTCACCTCGCCTGTGCGCCCGCGCCTTTTCAAACGCCCCATGGTGGTCAATGTCCACCACTCTTGCGACCAGTGCCACCTAAAACGAAAACGCCCGCTCACCAAGCAAGGACGTCCGTGTACCACATCAATCGAAAAAAAATCCTTCCCGTCCAAATCCTTTTTCCTCCGTTCCAAAAAAAAAAACCAATCGGAAGGCGAGCCGCACGTTCCTCGCAGCCGCATCATTTTTAACAAAGCGTGGGATAAGGAGGTACCAAGTGGGCCAGCGACCGGCCAGGTCGTCATATAAAGGCGCCGTATGCGCCCCGTCTGGCCTCGCGCGCAGATGCCCGACCGAACGACAGCCGCTTTGACCGCAGGGTTGTCATTCCAAAAGTTGCAAGCAACTCGACACACACTCTCGCGGTCGTTGCATTGCCACGTGAGCCTCCGTTCCATCACAATCCAATGCGCGTCGAGACGCGAAGCCCCAGCGCGTCGCCAAGCGCCGCGAGTAGTGACAGCGACGCATCCCCGTCGTGCCAGCCCCACCATGGGCAGCCGAAAAAGTGTCGCTTTAACGACTGCGACAACCTCGCAGTGGACGGCACGAGCAAGTGCGCGTTCCATAAGAACCGACGGCAATGTTGCGTCGACAATTGCACCAATCAAGTGTATGCGCGAAAGTTGTGTGTTCGCCATGGCGGGAAGAAACAATGCCAAGCCGAGCATTGCGACGCCCATGCCCGTGGTGGTGGCTTTTGTCTTCAGCACGGCGGGTTTGTCGTCAAACGATTTTGTATTGTTGAAGGCTGCTCGAAACAAGCCCATGCACGTCAAAAGTGCGTACGTCATGGCGGTGGTCGACGCTGTAAAGTCGACGGATGCATGCAACACGCGCGGGCCGGAGGCCTCTGCAATCGCCACTCGCACGGCCACGAATGCCGTGTCGACGGGTGCAACAAGACGGCGCAACATTCCGGTTCCATTTGCTTTCGACATGCCATGGAGCTCCGCGCGCATGGCGAAGATGTCCCGGAACTCAATATCTCGAAAGGTGGTCGTCTAAGCGGTAAGAAGCGCCAACAGCAACAGCGCGAACAGCAAATGAAACAGGAACAATTCCATCATCAACAGATCCAACAACAAATCCATGCACCCCATGCACTTACGATTCAAGTACCACCAAGTCAACCCCTGGCGCCGCCCGTTTCGCAAGCATCGAATCCATTTGGGTTGCCGCTTAAAATCAACGTCCCAGCAACAATGCCCAAATTTAGTCTTCGAACGCCTCTTGGCAACAGCTTTCCAACACCACGGAGTCATGAATTCTCACTTTTAATGGGCCTCCCGTCGCCTCAGATTGACAACTCACAACTTCCGAGTGTGCTTGCCATGACAAATGCCGGGATCAATGCCACCACCAGTGGTTTACGAACACCGGGACTCGATAGCTTTCTCTGTACTGGCCCGCCCAGTGTTTCCCGCGGAAGTGGCAACTTCTTGTCTCTTGGACTCTTCCCAACCCCCCGACTCACGGACCGCACCTCTGGCGGGGACGAGTCCATGATGAGTGACTACATGAAACTCATGGGACCTGATACCCCCATGCCATTCCACCCAAATGGACACTTTGGAGGCGCAACCCCTTTATTAGAAAACCTCGGAAATGTCTTTGAACATGCTCCACTCCCCCAACCGCAGACCAGTAACTTGCCACGAAATCATATGGCGACGTCTGTGCATGGACACCAACGAATGAAGATGGACTTTCTGTCACCTCGTGGTCTTGCGGCCCACAATTTTCATAGCCAAGGATTTCCCACATCCACGTCGGGTGACACGCTCAACTTGTCCTCCATGTCGGGCTCGTCGGATTATTCTGCCCAATTCTTTGTCGACAATAAAGTTGAAAAAGTGCGGAATCACATGAAAACCTCGAGCGTGGCGGTAGCGACGACACCTACCCCCAAGCCAACAGGGGTTACTGCTGCGTAACCTACGGGGAAAAACAATATGTCCATGAATTGGTGTATCTAGTGACGTTCACTGTGATGAACGAACAAACACGCCGGGACCAAGCTCGACGAATATGTGTCCCGACTAGAGCGTGTTACAATACCCGGATGCAATTTTGTTGCTTCATTGCATTGGCTACGGGTCGAAGTTTAATGCCGTTTAGAAGAACGAGTTCTGCCGATTTTTCACGAACTCGATCAAAGTTTTGTTTATAGATAAAGTACGGATGAAAAAGTAAAGTAAATGCATGACAATTTTGCCAATTGATTTCCATTTTGGTCTTGGGAGTCAGTTGCCGTGTTAGAAATTACGACGTCACGATGCCGAATCAAAAAGAAGCGCATTTCATTGCATCGATACTTGCCAATCAGCCAATAATACATAAGTTGCTTCTATTGTATCCGTCTTAGTGATTGTCGCGACCACATTTGCCTCACAATACTTCGGTCTCCAAATGTATTGTCTCAGGTATTGGCAATAATCTTTTGGCACTCCACTGTATTAGTGTGGCACTATCTCTCGCCAATCTCGGCGTACAATTCCTCAATTCTGTTAAATTGTGGATAGCAAAGTGATATTTGTACAGCAATTTCCTGGGATCATGAACGATTTAACATGATAACTAATTTACTAGATAAATAATCATTTTTATTATTTTATAAATGTTTATTTTTGAGGTAATACTTATTGTGAATGTCAAAATACGGAGCCATGCAAATATCCGACATCATCTTGACGGACGACCATCGCAAAGCACATTAAAAGCACGTCAATTACCTGTAATGGAATAATAAAGAAGAATAAAATATTATCTTTTTTGATAATGTTGTCAATATTACCACACATGGTAAAATTGCGGCAGTTATGCGATAGTTTTGTTCATCGGCTTATTCGAGTCCTTCAATCAATCCCACCAATCGCTGCTCGATGCGCAAATGGGCGGTGAGCATAAGCAATGTTCACAGTTCCATATAAATACAAATATTTTTTATTAGATTCAAAGTGTCGATTTCCAATTATGTAACGGGGTGTATCGTTACATGAAATTAACAATAAAAGATTGTTAATTAATATTATCCAAAAGATAGATAATATTTGGAGGAAATTACTTTAAATAGTAATTTCCTGAATTCTTATCCATAAATAGGTATAGACCATTATGTCTATTTATTCCGCGGTCCAGTCAGTGCTGGTCGCGCGCAAAGAGAAAGACAAATAAGACTTTTATTACATTTTTTTGTATTAGTTTATAATTAAGTTAGTGTTAAGCAGATAATACGGAAGAACTTAATTATATAAATTCAATTTTTAATTAACCCTCTTTAAAGCAAGGTTTTTAAGAGAGTCTTCCTCTTCACGTCCTAGTGTACTTGACGTGGCGTGAGGCACCACTCGCACTGAGGCAGTGCGAAGGGGACTTGTACTGAAGCAATAAAAGTCAGTAGTGCCCCGTTACATAAATGAGGTCGCATACCCCCAATCGTCTAAAGAGACCAATGGTGACGCCGACTGTGAGTCGAGCGTCGTTCGGGTGAGGGGGACGGAGAAGGCTAAAAACTATCAGCTGACTGACTCCTCGCATCACGAACAGGACTCGAAGAGCGATGGACATCACGCGAGTAACGCGGATTCCTCAGCGTTATCCTCTTAAAATGGTCCAAGCGAGTCTTCAGGCGTTCATATCCCTGACAAGCCTTCGCTGGGACATCATGAAGATCCGAGGTCAGTCGCGACAATTGACCCTCGAGATCCGCAATACGTCGTTCAGCAGCGCTTAACGCCTGTGACTGAACGGACGAAGGTAAGGCAGCCGCGAGGAGGTGGGCGAGATCGCCACTCCTATCGGGCGCCGCGTGTACTGATGGATGCGGGTGAGAATCAACGCATTCTTGTTGGAAGGTTGCTTGTCCACCGCTCCGTGAGGCAAAGGTATCAAATTCTCGTCCAATGAAAAAAAATAATCGAAGAGTTTCAACTATTGGGAACCGATCGATACCCTACGTATTGATGTGCCCGCCCTTAGTAGCTGCCTATGAAAAAGAGCACTAGCTGAGGCCTCTTCTCTAGTCTCAAATGGACAAGCAGAAGTAGCGTTGTGAGAAGAAACAGGGGTACAGCACCGCCCATGATTTCTTTCACACGCAAGCGGGCGAAATTAATTCGCTGCGATCGCTATTTCATCGCATCGGAATGCGGATGAATGCAGCGCAGGAATTCCGCTTCGTATTGGTCGGGCGTTCCATTTGAACGCAACACGATAGGGTTCGGGAAAAATGCGCCCAAGCGATTTTCCATGAGCCCTTCATGATTGAAAGACGCCATAATAATTATGTGCGTCTACAAGAGCGCGCTCTCGGAGCGACGCTCTTGGCCCGTTTAAACGAGGCCATTTAGATGGAGGGGGCATCTTTGGAATGCCACCCGCCACATAGCCACGTTCTAAACGACTGGCTTGTGACACCGACTGACCACGTTCACGTGTCGTCGGCGGAGCTTTAGGCTCCGAATCCTCTATGTCAGAACCATTATGAATTATGGTCTGAGCATGAGGCTTTGTGGTTATACCCAACGGAGAAGCGGCTGCGCCTTTATAGACAGCGCTCTCACAACCTTTCGCTGCGTTTTCCAACGCAAACGACGAGATAGCATTCGTAAATGATGCTGTCTCCATGTTGTGAGCCGTGAGAGAAGTTTGGATGGGCAATAATGCGCCATCATCCTTCCTCATGAGCTCGTTGTCCGCATCACTACTATGAGGTGTCGGCAACGGTGTCTACTCATTGTAGTCGACAATGAGCGACGGATCAACTTTTCCTCACTGTTAATGTGGGATGGATCCTTTAGCTCTGTTAACGCGACAGCAGCAGTAGCTGTCGGCGTTCCGACTAAGGCATTAGACGCGGCCGGCGAATTACGCGGCGCGTGCGCTTAGTGCGAGGTTATGTGGGCGTCTTCGCAGACGACCCACCAACGTGGCACTTTTTAGGTGGCATCTTTGCCGCCGTGTATGGAAACACTTGCGCTAGAGTGACCGAGTGAACTAGCGGCGCGTAAAGCTGCTCGCAGTTTCTCTCTCCTCTTTGACGAATTCAAAAATGTAAATTGGTTCTAAAAGAGGGGGATGGTGTAACGGGCTAAAGTTCCCCTAACGTTACACAGTCCCCGTTAAGTACATTTGGTACTTAAGGGGATGGTCAATAGCTAAATAATGGTAATTAGACCCAACACTCGGGTGTGGTGCACATTTGTGACCAACCCTTGTGGATGTGATGCACATGGGTGCATTCAAATTAGGAGGGATGACGGCTAGCGTCATTCGTCGCGAGGTATCTAGAAAGATACGCTCGCAATACATATTAAGTGTTATCAATAGAGATGACATTTTAATTGGTAAAAATAGGTATTTTTATTTAATACGATGAAATATAAATCAGTCTGAAAACTTTTTCCTGTTTGGTAAGTGTGCACGAGGAGCCGAATTACCGCTCCCGTGACGACTCTTTACCAAAATACTTAGTGCGTTGGGTGAGGACGCTAACGCGCCCACCGCAACTACCTCACTGCACGCAAGAGAAACAGGTTTAACCGCTTCCTCGCTGTGCTAGGGTGTGTGCCTAAGTAGAGCGTGGCCGCATTACGACGTGCCCGCCTACAAATATTCGGAAGCTTATCCATTGGTAAATACAGGCCATTATATCTAATTGGTCCGCGGTCCAGTCAGCACTGGACGCGCGCAAAGAGAGAGACCGATAAGACTTTATTTCATGTTTGTATTAGTATACAACTAAGCAAGTAATAAATAGATGGAAACAAAAGAACTTAATTAGATTGAAAGCAGTTTAGTCTTAACCCTCTTTAAAGCAAGTGTCTCCAAGAGTCTTTCTAGTGTACGTGAAGTGACGTGAGGCCCACTCGCACTGAAGCAGTGCGAAGTGGACTTGCACTGAAGCTGTAATGGGGCAAATATCAGTTGGAGAACCGTTCTTGTGGTACATTAACTTTGTGGGTAAAATACTCTTTTATCCTATCTAAAATAGTTAATGACGTAAATCCCATTTAATATGGGTAACAAATGTGGTCGCCGCCAGATATAAATCTGGCGGCCAAAGTCTATCTTTAAAGTAGCGATTAGATTAAATAATAAACAAACTGCAGTTCACCTATTGATTTCAAAGCGTTAAGTGCCTTCCTAAGGCTTGCGCTTTGATCTGTAAGGAATGGAAGCCTTTCTCAAGGTATATACTCTTATGCACTAGTTGCTTGTTGGTTCTACGAATCCTTGAATCCCTTGAACTAGGATTCATTAAGCTTTCTTTGCTTGAAGGACTCCCTGAGTTGTTTACCCTTTAGTTCTGTAGAACTAAGAGACTCTTTGAACTATATGTCTTTTTCGACTTACCGAGCGAGGTAGCTCCACCACAGTTAAAGCTTTTCAAAAGCAACAAGTCGCGCCCCAAAAGTTTGGTAAGTTTTCCATCCTCGAAGAGGATAAATCAAAAGACTCAGACGTGAATTGACAAGCAAGTGCTACCAGGTGTGGCGGAGCTTCCTTGCTCCTTAGGTCAGAGGAAAAATTATAGACTCAGAGAGTCACTTATTTGATAGAACTAATAGCTTTAACAACTTAGTGAGTTGTACAAGCTCGAAGAGCTTAACAAATTTTAGTTCAAGGGAATCAGGGGGTCGCAGAACCAAGTGGCAACAAGTGCCCGAGAGCGTATACCTTAAAAATATATCTTTTCTCGTAGACCAATGCTCAAGCTTCAGGGAGACACTAGACGTTGTAAGATCAAAAGGGAAACTGAATTTTATTTAAATATTTTAATCGAAAACCTTACCAAAACCAAATTGAAATAGATTTTGGCGGCTGCCACATATCTCACCAATAATAAATAAGATTATTGTGATTAACTATGCAAAAGAATTTTAAACCCATAGGTAATAGTTATACTAATCATCCGCAAGATTCAAGCGACAGACATCTTGAACTGCGTCAAAATTTTCATTGTCTGGCCAAAATCTACTGTAAGTCTTTTTTCCTAAGGTATTTGTTGTACCGACCGCCCTCCTCGACTTCTGAACGTTCAGAAGCGGATATGCAAATATCTAGATGTGCCAAATGTAGGGAGCATTGTTCGACAGAGACACAGCGACTGCATCGCAAGACGCAAAACAAATACCACGAGCAAATATAATTATGCAAGCATTTATAATTAAATAATTTTAAGTGATGCCGTAGCAAGCAGAGATGACGCTGACACCAATAACAGATGCGAATAAACCAAGAAAAAGTGTTCTCCAAGGAAATCCTCCTCGCTCTTCCAATTCACCTTCCAGCATGAAACCCGACTCTCCAGGGTATCCCAAACGGCGATCTGCTTCTAGCTTCGTATCGACATCACTCTGCTTATCCAACTCATTAGCTGTCGGCTCTACGCGGGGTCTCAAACGGCGGTTTTCTTGTTGCTCCGTATCCACTTGGGTGACGTTCTTGGTACTGGTGACGCTGTAGAAAGCCATACTGGCGACGACAGCCATAACTAGGAGGCACTTGTGACGCATGCTTCGACTTGTGTCTCACAAACAAAGAAGCAAAATGCTTCGTGGCTCGTCGTCGATCTCGCTTGAGTGATCCCGATCAGTTTTCCGGGTAGAAAATAAGCGGACCAGATATTTTTGAAAAGAAACAAATCGAGATAATAGCTGGACAGCAAACTTTTAGTAAATTGAATGAAACTAGCATATTGATGCGACAAATTAAATGTCCGATGCGACAAATTTAATTTTCCATGTCAACACTTGGAAATAGACCGAAGTAACCACATAAAACAGACATTAATGGAAATCGCTGACCCGTTTCAATACTGTAAATAAGTAAAAGCATTTTATCCTGATTGGTGAACGGCGAAACAGTGGACTACCGAGTTTTATCTATTTACCTTTGTAACTGCATATTCTCCCCAAATTTGAGCGACTTATCACGAAGGCATTCAATCACTTAATATTTGCTAAACTACAGCAGGGTCGTCTACCAGTTTAAAAAAGTGTGAAATCTTGGACTGTTGGAATGTCTTCGATATCAAACTCGAGTTCAAATTCTTTGTTACTTGAGCAAATTACATATTTTTTTAACGACCGACTTAATAGATTGGTTGGCCAAACTATTTGGCTCATCAACGTGATGACATGTTTGTGCTCCCTCACTGCAACAAAAGATCGGATCTTTAGTTTGTCCTATATCGTTACTATTTTTACTAGATTGTCAATATTAGAAGCGAGATTGGCTTTCAGTCCAAAAATGCAAGTCGCTTTTTAGATATGGAATCATCAGGCTTGCGTCCCTCCATCGTGAAACACAATGATGGATTACATCGATCAGTAAACAGACCGATGTATCCATTAATCGTCTGATAAACGTGAGCGTCTCGTTCAGTATCAGGTTTCGTAACGAAATGGAAACTTCTTCGCATTGAAAGTTCATGGCAGCTAATGAAATAGACACTATCCGATCAAACGTCTAGTATTCGCACCCCTTTGTACCAGACAAAGGTTTGAGGCCTCATCAGTCCGTATGGAGAGTTCAAGTCGTAAATGTGTCTTACCCAATCCATTGGCGTCCATGCTTTTATATCCATCCAGTTAGCCTACGACTAAACCAGACCACAAATTATTGTATCCATACTTAGACTAATGGCATTCACATAGCACGAATATATTTCCGAATTTAAAATTAATGCGCTCAAATAGTCGCGACAACGTGGCAACACTATCTATGCTATTAAGTGTACGTTTAGTAGCAACTACGCAATGAATGGAGGAGACAGTGGTTTTGCTGGACAAAAGTGTTAGATGAAGTGTGGTTATCACTACGATAAAAACAACTCGTAATATGTTGCGCAAAAATAAATTCAAAATAGCAAGAAGAAGGTAATACGGACTAGGTAAGTTTCTTCTTAAAAATGTTACGAATGACATTGGCACCAAGAATGTAACTTATCTTTGCGAAGTCGAGAGCGAGATTGACGGCATTATAGAATTTCGAGGCAAGCGGCTTGATCGATGTCTTGGCCGACGCAATCTTGGGGGCTCCATTTGTGCGAATCCTGCGGACTAATTTACCGAGGCTGTTTAAATTCCGTTCCTCAGTAAAAACCGCCGTTTCGCTCGCCGTCGACGGGTCATTGCCTTGTGAAAGATGATTGATTCTATATTGCTCGCTGACTTTGGTGTTGAAGAGACTGCTGCACGTCGCGATGCAGGCGATCAAAACCATTGCAAGAAATTGCATCATTAGGACGGTGTCAATGCTTCTAATCTGAGCCTAAACTTTGCACGAACATTTGAGAGCCGGAGAAGAAGACAAAAGAGATACCAAGTTGATGGGGCGGCTTAGATTATGCAAAGATTGGACACATACGTGTACAGAGTATTCGAATAGAAGCAGATGGACAAGCATCGATAAACCTTAGAACTTGTGAGCACATTGACCGATAGAATTCGCGTACTAATGTAGGTTTGACAGCATTAAACGGCATTAAAGGTTAAGCCACTACCATAACCATTAACAGTTACTCGCTCAACAAGTACGACCTAAAGCGTCTAAAGACCTCATGGTTGACGCGGTACATCAAGATTGAATGAAACGATGGGAGTCGACTCATTGTAAGTACTGTATGGTAAAATCGCTTATAATAAGCTTTGAGGTTGACTTGCGACGCAAGGCGAATCATGCGTGGCAGTTGCGTTCTTGTAGTATTCGAGGTCGCCAGTTTCTCTACTGCCAGCTTCATCGATGCGTTAATTGTGTTTAGATTTTGCGTTATGCGTTAGTAGTTACTGTTAGTATCGTTGTCGAATGATGCCCCCTTGAATTGGAACCTTAAAGGTTGCTTATCTAGCTCAAGACGTCCAGGAGTTGCTAATTTGTAATGCGGTCACTGGACAGTAAATGCCCTTGAAAAAGACGATCATTCGCCGAGTCTATGGAAAGCTGACGCAGTTCAATACCTTTCTTGCGTGTTTTTTGCGGTAGAACAACCCGGAGCGCGCTAAGAGTTTATGCGTGCATCAAATAACAAGCAATGCCATATTACGACGCTGTTCTATACAAGAGCAAGTAGATTAATCGTATCCTTTTAAGTAAGCGCTTCGTAGCATGCTAGTCCTCTTCACTAATGTTTGAATCATTTGATGTGCTTCACGAACGTAAGTTTTAACGACGTGCGAGCTAAATGGACTCCTTCTTGTAAAGTCCAAGATGAAAGTTGAAGCTTTCATTTCGCTTGTGCCGCAGAAATCTGCGTCTTTTAAAGCCTCGCCAGGGGCCACATCGTACCATGCTCAATTTGTGCCATATTCGACATCTTCGCGTACCTCAAATGGCAGGTATTCAAAATAATTGTACTTCATGAAAAATGTTGAAATTATTTTAGCATGTAAAAGTCTCCACCAATATTTTATGAAAAGTTTGACAATTCGTGTAACAAATTTATAACGAGACGTAAATGGAAGAGACTTGCCATGGGTGCAAATTCGAATTGTTGTCAGCTTAAACACTATCGAATCTTTACCTAGACTATACTGGATACTTGTTAATCGATACAGTTCGGCATCTAAGACTTTTATAACATATTAAACTTTTCGGATCTTTTTCTCCGAACACATGGCTTCGATACTTAATCTTAATTAACATTTCTTCTGTACTTTGCCATATTAAACGCTTTCCGAAGATGCGTGTAACAGGGCACTGCCGACTTGTACTGCTTCAGTACAAGTCCACTTCGCACTGCCTCAGTGTGAGTGGTGCCTTACGTCACTTCACGTACACTTGTACGTGCAGCGAAAGTCTTCTTTTTAAAACATTTGCTTTAAAGAGGGTTAGTTTAAAAACTGTATTAATGTAATTAAGTTCTTCTTTCTATCTACTGAATACTAACTTAATTATAAACTAATACAAAACATGTACTAGTTTATAATTAAGTTAGTATTAAGTAGATAGAAAGACTACTAAAAATCTTGTCTGTCTTTGTCTTTGCGCGCGTCCAGAGCTGACTGGACCGCGGAGAAAGAAGATATTATGGTCTATATCTACTAATGGAAAGCCTTTAGAATATTACCATGTAAAGTAATATTCTCCAACTATTAAGTGTTAAATTCATGTAACGACACACCCCGTTACATCACCCCTTCCTTAAACGACAATCACTCTGACTGTCATTGGGTAGAGTGGTCACTATAAGACCACTTTATGGAAAACGAGGTGGATTGGTCAGATTCGTTTTTTTTAATTATATCGCATGGTTAACAAATCCATCCGGTATGCGAAATGTGCGGCGCCTTCGGCTGTGGTTCATGCAGCCGCGGGCGACGCAATATTGTCTCTTGCGGCAGACGTTCCGTCTGCCGTGGTGTCACCTTCTCCCGCAACTCTAAATGCTGCGGGTGCACGTGGTGATACACCACGTGAAAGCGAATCCTCTTTAGAGGTCGACGACGAATGCGAGTCGGACGAAATGGCAGACTCGGGGAGCAAGCAAAGTCGCCTGATGATCGTCAGGCGGCTGACCATGAGCCTTCGAATGAGGGGGCTCATTCGAGTAGACGTGCTGGTAGCATTCGCTACAGCATGTTCGGTTCCAACGATGAGTATGATTCCTCATCGCCAGCACCGTCCTTCTTGTCGTCACCCGCACACATTTCTGTGCGTGGTGATGACGATGGCGTAAGCCATCGTAATAAAAGTTCTTGTTGTACACCTGCTTCAGTGGGTACCACTCTGGGGAGTGAAGACAATAAAATGTCTCATCTCACTCCTGAAAAAAAAGCCGTGGCTTTTGCGAGAACGGCTAATCATTAGCTTGTCTGGAGAGACTACTCCTCACAATAAATATCCTTATTTATTGCGACAAAGCTACATGGCCTTGATCCCAGCGCGAAGAATTTTCGCGCTGAGAAAGATTTTTTATCTCGATGCTTTTTCCAAGCATCGATGGTAGAGTGGCAACAATAAGCGAGATAAAGTCTCACTTATGCATGCCTGGAGCGCGTTCATTCGCAATGTCAAAGACATTGGATGCGAAGTCTGGCTTCAAAGACTTGATGCGATTCGCGTTAAGTTTATGAAACGAACTTAAAACGGGGCAAGGTATAAATTGCATCGGTTGCCACGTGATGCTGGGCTTCCATGCCTCACGTGGGGTGATCCCTGTCCGTGTTGTGTTGACAACACGAAGAGCGTAAAAGGGGATGTCTATTCCATTTCTTCGCCCTGGGAAAGGGCTCGCATCTCTATTGAGATGCGGGATGCGATTGACGTTTTGCAATCGATTTACAGGCGCCAAGGGCGCGTGTTTTCCGATGGACCTTCTGATCCATCGGATGGATCTCGTCATACTGACGGACGAGGCCCTCAATGTCAGCAATCAGCTTGAAACGAGGCTCTTAGCTGTCATGTGAAGGTGGATAACCGCGCCAGCGAACAAGATAACTATGTCGCTGCCCCTTAACGTCACGGTGGTTTTGGATAAAATCAACCAGCAAACGTTGACCATTGTGGAAATCCACCAATGGTTGTGGCGGAGGAGTAAAAGGTAGATTTGACACATGTGTCGAGTCGAAGATCGACAACGTGATCGCTTCCTCCATGATTTGGATGAGGGACACGATCACAAACGCGGTAAGCGTTGCTCGTTAGAGCAGACGGAGCAGGCTCATCATATCGAACGGTTGGAAGACCATTCAAAGAGTGCGTGCTCCATGTTGGAGTACGAACGGAATTATCACGCTCTTCGTGATGAGCTGTCGTCAGCTCATCACGGTTTCGATGATCTTCGGAACCGGCATAAGAATCTCCAGATCCAGCATGAGAATTTGGTTCGTGACCACAAGAATCTTTTAGGGATTCTTGAAAAGGGTGGTCAGATCCGGCCTCGGAGGAAACCGCGTGCGGATGGTACGGGTGGAGCCGACCAATGTAAAACGTAGGATGCGTTCGCATCCTGCGTGGCAATTCTATTGTGTACGCAATGCCTCTGCGATGCAGTACACGGAATGGCCCAATGAACTTGGGTAGTAGTTTACTGCTACCCGCATTAGTGACTACACGCTTGGGTAAGCATACCGTTGAGAGTAGTACTAGGTCATTAATTTTAAATGAAAGAACGTTTGCTCTTTCATGTCGTCTGCGTTCCGTTTCTGACAGTCCACTGCATTAGCAATGGAATCCTGTACGAAAACGGATTACTGATTCTCGAGTTAGCAGAAATTCTTCTGCTGACTCATTTGTTTTGTCTTTTTTCAGTACGCTTTGTGCGTACTACCATGAGATAATTCTCGTCTTTGATGTCGTTTTTTCGACATCGACATCACTCGCGTCGTTGTTAACTTCGACGCGTGACGAGCATGAGCCAGCAATGGCTTTGCTCGAGCGAGTCCACCCCCCCCTCTTAAAGTAAAGGATCCCTCTAATTGGGTGGGTATGCGAGGATGGCGTAAGCCATTCACGAACAACGGTGTATGCGTTGTAGACGCATGCACCGAATTATTGTTGGCGAATTCGACCATCGAATAAAACTCGCTCCAATTCGAATCCGATTGGAGTAACCTTGAAGTATATCTTCGAGGACACGATTCACGCGTTCCATCTTACCATCTGTCTCTGGATGATCAGAAGTTGACATAGTCAGCCGTCTTCCGAGAGATTGGAAAACGGATTGCAAAACTCCGCCGTAAACCATGGATCTCCATCCGAGACCAGTTCATGGGGCAACCCGTGGAGTATGAATACCATGTCGATAAAGACACGGGCACAGCCCGGAGCCGTGATCGACTCTGGTACTGCAGCAAGATGTACCATCTTGCTGAATCTGTCTACAAAAACAAGAATTTCATTGTTTTTGTGGTCGCCTTTGGGAAATCCGAAGGCGAAGTCCATAGACACGGACTGCCAACACTCTGCCGGAAGGGGTAGAGGATGGAGAGGCGCACGGGATGAAGGGCTAGGCATCACCCGTTGACATACTTCGCAAGCACGAATGTACTTGCGCACGAACTGATACTGGCTGGGCCAGTAAAAGTCGCGACTTACTGTGGGTAAAGTTTTCTCACGTCCACGATGCCCACTTGTTGATGAATTGTGGCACTTGATGCGCAAGCGCAAATCATTGTGAGTTGGGACGACGACACGTGGAGTGTCGCCGGCAACGGCTGTGTAATTCAATAAGCCGTTACGTGTTGTGTATCGATCGGATGACGATCGATATAAAGGCGGTAAATCCTCAAAAGATATATCAAGCATAGCAGGTCCTTATCTTTTTTGGAGGCTTTCTTTATGTCATGAACTAAGGTTGATGACGGAACACTCGTACTGAGTGTTGCAACAATGGGATTTTTTTAACTGTTAGAGTGCACTGCTGACTCGAAATCGGGTCGGCGTGATAACACATCAGCGACGATATTAACTCGTCCTGGTTTATATTCGACGAAAAATTATACTCCGCGAAGAAGGATAGCCACCTCGCAATTCTTTGCGAGAGGTGTGGGCTATTTAAGACCGTGCGTAATGACGCATGGTCCGTAGATACGATGAACGGTCTATCTCCTCGGAGTTAGACCCTAGACTTACAGTGCGTATTTCATGGCAAGGAGTTCCTTGTCATGCACTGGGTAATTGTGTTCAGCTGTTGCAGCTGACGCGATTGATATCAGACGACGCGCTCCGTGCCGTCTGTATCGTATTGCATTAACGTGCAACCGATTGCGAAAACGCTGGCGTCACAGACCACATGGAATTGTCTGTCTTGATCTGCAATCGCCAAGATGGGCGATTGCATCAAGCTTTGCTTGATACCTTCAAAGGAACGCTGACAATCAGCGTTCCATAGCGACGAGAGGTTAATTGTCATCTCTGCATAGTTGCGAGAAAACTTGCAAGTACGCTGCTAAATCAAGGAACTTTTTAAGTCCCTTGACATTAATTGGAACTGGCCAGTCGGTAATTGCCTTGATCTTTTCGGGATTAGGGCGCACGCCGTGTTTACCGACGATGCACCCAAGAAGTGTTTTTTTAGGTGCAGCGAATATACACTTCTTGAGATCTGCGTACAACTTATGCTTTCACATAAGTGTAAGAAACTGACGAACGTAAGTTTTATGAACTTCCGCGTCCGTCTTTCCGTCCATGGCTCGGCTATGGACGAATACATCGTCATAATATTTCGGTGCGAATTCTCGCA
Source organism: Bremia lactucae (assembly GCF_004359215.1). Lineage (NCBI taxonomy): Eukaryota > Oomycota > Peronosporomycetes > Peronosporales > Peronosporaceae > Bremia > Bremia lactucae. The sequence goes on from NC_090617.1 coordinate 3,666,214, forward strand.
CCGGTCTCAACAGATTTATTACGCATCTGTTAAATGTTGCAGGGGCGTTACTAAGCCCCTGTGACATTACAAGCCATTTTCAGAGCATCGCGCTAAAAGTGCTCACTGCTGTGTACAGGCTGTCCCGTTCACGCATAAGGATACGATAATATCCATCCATCAGATCCATAGACGAAAATATGGTAATCGTAGACATAACATCGATGATTATGACTTTTGTAGGTATCGGCGTTTGAGCCGGCACTGTTGCAGCATTCAATTTGTTGAATGCGTGCACTATCCGCCACCCTCCCGTGGTCTTTCGCACACAGAAGGTCGGAGAGCTATGTGGGGAGGTTGACTCCCTCACATGCCCGCTTTTAATCGACCGATAAAGAATTTATCGATTGCAAGTACTTGTTCACGAGGCAGTGGCCACTGCTTCATGACACAGTACTTCGAGCCCGGTTTGAGCTCGATCTCATGTCGAGTGCCTTTATCCTTAAGCAACTCGCATGGAACTGCTTCAGAAAATACATCCCTGAATTCTATTAAATCCTCGTGTAGAGCATTTCCCTTGAGTGACTCCCAATATTAAGTACTGTATCTTTCAATCCGAGTCTTCACATCGAGGACACTTTCGGTCATCGATGAGCCGCTGAGAACGCTTTTGTTCTCTGCAAAAGTTACCGCTGACCGAATGTCGGTTACGTATTCGTCCTCTGTGACGAGTACGCAGATCTGATTGATTGTACCATAATGTAGATCTCTCAAGAACCGCTTGGGTTCTAGGGTTGGTAATTGTTTATCTCCGAAGTTAACTTCGAAGGCGCATACAGATCAAGAGTAGAAGCGCCTACTCTTGTTCCGAAATTATTCAAGACATTCAACGTCTCGGTTTCTTTCTGGGATGTGTCCACAGGCTGCAGAGGGATTAATCCCTCGGGATCTAGAAGTCTAGTAACTTCCGCTATTTGAGGGGATTTCTCCTCAAGTACGTGGGGACCTCTTCCCTCAACGTCTTCCGAGTGTGATTGCGCTATCACAGTCGGGTCCTCTATGGTCGACTCTCTATTTGACCTAGTTTCATCGTGTTGTCCATTTTGAACAATCGCTATCTTCCTTGAATGTCGCCCGCTAGGCGTACATTAATGTCTCAATTTACTCGACTTATTCGAGTGGTGGACCTACGGCGCTGTCAGTGAACTCGCACAGCCGCCGGCAGCTGACTCCACAATGTGATTGGTAATCACACTGTGATCTTGTACAGTCGTACTAACGACCGTACCACAAGTAAGGCCATTGCACTCACTCGCAGTACATCCACACGCTTGTGGACGCTCCAAGACGTTGATTAAATGGCCATCTGATGAACAAGTGGAATGCATATTTACGGATCGGTGCTGCCAGCAGATCCTTAGCTCATATTTTCTGAGCCAAGGTAGACCTAAGATGACATCGAATTTGTCATCCGAATCCAGTACGATGAACTCATCATCGTACTGTAAATTTCTTAACGTGTAGTGAAATGTTACTACGCATTTCATTACTGTTATCGATGCGCCTGTCGCTAGACGCACCGTCATGCTCGTTGGAAGGATGTCGCGCTCAACATATTTGAGCCTACGACCCTCTAACGACTGGTGACGAATAAAGTAATTCGACGCTCGACAGTCCACCAGGGCTTTAAGTGACAAACCATTTGTCACATTAAATTTCCAGGTGCTGAGGGATACCTCACCACCAGGTGTAAAGACACATAATTATTGTGTGTCTGGAGCAATTTTAGTCAAGAGATTTGCAAATTCCTTTGACGTTGCTGGATCAGTAGGGCGTTGCGCCCCTACTGACCCCGACCGTATTTTGGCGGTCCGCCTCGCTGTTGCAATTTCGCAACAACGTCGATCCCGCGACCGTTGCTCTTTTTAGCATTCCGTCCATAATTACGTTCAGTACCTCTCGGTACTAGGCGTGGAACACTACATTCATGAGCGTAGTGTCCTAACTTTTAACAGCGATTGCATCGAGAGGTTTCTCGCTTTCGATATGAAAGAGGCCCATCGGTTCTGGACCTCCCAACTCGTGTCGTCTTGGAGGACGATACGATGATAAACTAGCTTGAGCCTGTCTCAAGCTAAAGTCCTCCTGTTCCGCAACGGATATTGCTTCTTCAAGCGTATCTAGTTCCATGTGGAACACGTGGGTCTTTACGGGAGCATCTGCAATACCTTGCGTGTACACCGTAATCAACGTGTGTCCATGAACTGGATTGTTCGTGATACAACTCGCTAAGAGTCGTATGTGTTGGGCATAAGTGTGAACATCACGCTTGCCTTGCTTGATTTTCAGAAGCTATGATCGAGCTCTGAACTCAGCCCTAGGCGGTTCAAACGTCGTTTTGAGCTGGGCTTTAAAAGCCTCTAGCGACCCAAAGACATATGGGTCGCGCAACTTAAGGTCTAGTGCCCAAGTTTTGGCACGACCTGCCAAATTTGACTGAGCAAATGCGACGCGTTTGCTCGTCGACGATGTGACAAGCCCTTATGGCATCCTCCAACTCGACAAACCATCTTAAGAGGGAGTCTTTTTCGACTTCCCTATACTTAGAGGTGTCAATCTTTAAGTTTTCCGGACGAAGCGTGTGCGTCATCCCAGGTACAGGGGTCTGTACCTGCTGTAACCTCAACAGTTCTGCCTGTTGAGAGCCTTGCTGATTAAGCAAGGCTACCTTTTCCTTCTCCATCGCCTCGTCAAGTTCATGTTGTATGAAATTTGCGATGGCTGGATGGATAGCATCTCTGTCCAAACCGAACAGCATGCCCAAGATGGCATCATCCCTACTGTCGAACTTTTTTGTTCGACGCACTCCTTTCAATGTCACTTAGAAAGTAGTAGCTTTCACGGTAAACGTGATGCGTACATCCATTATCATCTAGTATGTCCATGTAAGATGATTAGAGCTGTGGTCCTTGAACGGACTACAAAGTGCTACCAGGTGTAACGGGGCACTGCCGACTTGTACTGCTTCAGTACAAGTCCACTTCGCACTGCGTCAGTGCGAGTGGTGCCTCACGTCACTTCACGTACACTAGTACGTGCAGAGGAAATCTTCTCTTTATACACTTGCTCTAAAGAGGTTTTATAAGACTG
>NC_090617.1:3669442-3672671 GCF_004359215.1 Bremia lactucae
ATCCTACAACAGTGCCTCGGCGACAGCTTGGTATAAGCCGTCGGCCGAGAGGACAGATGCCACTCCTATGGAGTTGGGCAATGTAGACGTGGTCTGTTCGAAATGCGGCAAGCACGGCCATATGATCACCGCCGTAAGCTACCAAATGGTGATCATTTCAGACAAGCTTTTTTGGGGGGTCCTATCGCGCCGTAATGAGCTGTATCGACTGTGAGACCAGGATCGTAATGGTCTGCATTAGCTTTTTCTTAAGTGCTCAAGTATCGGTTGCTGCGTCGATCACACGCCCAGTTGTTGTTGTAAAACCGTTCTGCCGTGTCACTTAAGTAATGCCCAACCAAGTATATCTTGACTTCCGCGATCCAGGCTAATCCGCACGCATGCTGGGCAATTGTTACTTGTGGAAGGAAAGTTCGTTCCCAGTCATGGAAGCCAGAGCCCAATTCAAACAAGAGATCGCCAGCTTCCGCTGGCGCGCGTCTGGCTTTCAGTGCGCAGAAATCGCCGCCTGCTGCTGGTGTTGACTATGCGTCGCTGGAAAATGATGCTGCGGTGCATCGTACCGCTGCCCTAGCGGCCCAACATGAGTTTCTTGGGCCGGTCACGCTCTTGGGCGCTAGCTTGGCTGCTGCTTAGCGTGGTACGTTACTCATCACCTCGGTGGCGAGTTGCCAAGCGTGCATTGGACCAGCGTTTCCCATGTTGCGGCCAATCAAAAAGCTATAGAGCTCACAATGATTGCGCCAAAGTTGATAATTCTCGTCGAACTGCATCTTGGACACTTCCATGCGCCCACGCGACCTTCGAGCACCACAAGCATCGTGAGGATCCCATCATTCACATCCGCGACCCTTTTGTGGGCTGGTGGATTAAAGACAACGGCTGGCGTTGTCACGGCTCTTTCGTGACTGTCCCCTGTGCCGCGATGGCGATGTCTTCAGAGCTACCATTTGGGCTCATAACATGTTGAAGCATAATATCGGTGATAAAATGAATCTGACATTATGTTCTACCTACCTTGCTTACTTGCGCGCCTATCGGCTGCTCACGCCACGCAAGTCTCCTGTCCACGCAGTTTTTTACGGAAATTGTAACGGGGCACTTCGACTTGTACTTAAATATATATTTAATACAGTTTTCATTTTACCCTCTTAAGTCTACTTGTCTTAAGAGAAGTCTTCCTCTGCACGTTCTAGTGAGCGTGAAATAACGTAGGGCACCACTCGCAACTGAAGCAGTGCGAAGTGGTGCCCTACATTATTTCACAGCTGATTGTTCTGCGGAATAAATAGACATAATGGTCTATACCTATTTATGGATAAGAATTCTGAATATTACTACATAAAGTAATATCCTGCAAATATTATTTACTTTAGATAATGTATTAATTAACAAGCTTTAAGTGTTATTTTCATCTAACGAATCACCCCGTTACAAGCGCCGATGTGCCCGGTGAATGGTTGTGGCCCTTAAAGATCAAAAACCAAGTAAGTGTTAAATGAGATATATAAAAAGGTATGAGTCGCGGCTGACGACCCTGTTTTCTAGTATGATAGATTAGGAAAGCTGTTAGAATTTCTGTAACGGGGTGTATCGTTACATGAAATTAACACTTAAAGTTGTTAATTAACATATATCTAGAAGGTAGATAATATTTGGAGGATATTACTTTATATATTAATATTCAGAATTCTTATCCATAAATAGGTATAGACCATTATTCCTATTTATCCCGCAGACTAATCAACTGTAGATGTAAACAAAAGAGAGAGACAGATAAGAAAAGGTAAGATTTTAATTGCATGTTTATTATTAGCTAATAATTAAATTTGCATTAACAAATAGAAAGAAGAGATACTTAATTAAATTGATACAGTTTTCATTTAACCCTCGTCAAATTAGTTGTCTTAAAGAGAAGTCTTCCTCTGCACGTACTAGTGACGTAAGGCACCACTCGCAACTAAAGCAGTGCGAAGTGGACTTGTACTGAAGCAATACAAGTCGAAGTGCCACAATACACCTGGTAGCACTTTGTTGTCCATCCAAGGACCACAATTCCCACATCTAACATAGACATGTTAGATGATAATGGGAATACGCATCACGTTTCGCTTGATAGCTACTCCTTTCTAAGTGACATAGAAAGGAGTGCGGTAGAACGAATGAGTTCGACCGATGGGAACGATGCCATCTTGGCCATGCTGTCCGGTTTGAACAGAGATGCCCTCCATTCAGCCATCGCCAAGTTCATACAACATAAAATTGACGAGCTGAAGGAGAAGGTAGCCTTGCTGAATCAGCAAGGCTCTCAACAGGCAGAACTGTTGAGGTTACAACAGATACAGACCTTGGATGACGCATACGCGTCGTCCGAAACTTTAAAGATTGATATCTCTAAGTATAGGGGAGTCGAAGAAGACTCCCGTTAGAGATGGCTTGTCGAGTTGGACGATGCCATAAGGGCACGTCACATCATCGACGAGCAAATGCAAGTCGCATTCGCTCAATCAAATCTGGAAGGTCGTGCCAAAACTTGGGCATTGGGCCTTGAGTTGCGCGACCCATACGTCTTTGGGTCGCTAGAGGCTTTTAAAACCCGGCACAAACAGTCGTTTTACGGATGGTCCTATAAAGACCCACCTGTTCCACTTGGAACTGGACACGCTTGAAGAAGCAATATCCGTTGCGGAACAGGAGGACTTTATCTTGAGACAGGCTCAAGCTAGTTTGTCATTGTATCGTCCTCCAAGACGACACGAGCTGGGAAGTCCAGAACCTATGGGCCTCTTTTATGTCGAAAGCGAGAGACCTCACTTTTCGAGCAATAAGCGATCGCAGAAATGCCATCGCTGCCAAAAATTAGGACACTATGCTCATGAGTGTAGTGTCCCACGCCCAGCACCGAAAGGCACTGAACGTAATTTTGGACCATATGTTAAAAAGGGCAACGGTCGCGGGTCCGATGTTGTTGCGAAATCGCAACAGCGAAGCGGATCTTCAAAAAATGGTCGGGTCAGTAGGGGTGCAACGCCCTACTGATCCAGCAACCTCAAGAAAATTTGCAAATCTCTTGACTAAAGTTGCTCCAGACACACAATCATTTTGTGTCTCTGCACCTTGAAGTTGAAAGTGACAAATGATTTGTCACTCAGAGCCCAAGTGGACTGCGGAGCGTCGAATAACTTTATTCGTCGCCAGTCGCTAGAGGGTCGTAGGCTCAAATATGTTG